>NW_017100316.1:47803-59016 GCF_001263275.1 Habropoda laboriosa | reverse complement strand
ATATTTTCCCTTTCCCTCTTGCTCCCCACCCTACTAAACCCTTTCTCCTCGTGCCCTCCTATCTCTTCTACTTCCAATACCCCAGCCTTTCCCCCGTGTAATATATTTTCGTGTGTCCAATCTTTCTTGTGTCCAATTTACTCCTACCGTCCAAACCTTAATCATTTCTTCCTTTAATAGTTTGCTATATCATTTTGCTACTACTACCTTTCCTGTTATTGTTTGTATTTTCATGGGCCATTCCACAAGCACCCCCATCCTGTTGTTTCTCAATAGAGTTTCCAACTTTTCTTTAATTTTTTCAATCTCCTTATCCGCCTCTTTCTTTTCCTCCTTATTTAAGTTCCCGCTACTGGTATAAATTTCCATAAATTTATCCGTTGTCATTAATATTTCTTTAACTATTCTCACATTTTCTCTGATTTTCTCTCCTACTCCTATCTCTCCTACCGTTTCCGCAACAGTTCCCCCTATTTTTTGTCTGTCCCTAAGGCTAAAATTAAAGCTAAAATTCCTACTAGTATTAAAAAAAGATGCATCCATAACATTCCCACGTTAGGGGTCGGTCGATTAATATAGTCCGCTCAGGCAGAGTTGCCCTTGCCTGAGTAAGGCTCTTACACCCCAGGATTCGCCTACTTCCAGGGGGTTGTGCGCTAGCGACTGGTGCTCCCACAGCCACGCCCTGATGTGCAGGACCTGGACGCACCTTCCTCACCACGCACCATAGCTTGGGGCTAGGGATTCTTTAAGGGGTTTTCATCCCCGCGGGCCGGCCAATTAAGACAAGCCTCCCGTCCCTGCGAAACTTGACCTAACAGGGTTACGGTTATGCGGGTTATTGTTTGTATTTTCATGGGCCATTCCACAAGCACCCCCATCCTGTTGTTTCTCAATAGAGTTTCCAACTTTTCTTTAATTTTTTCAATCTCCTTATCCGCCTCTTTCTTTTCCTCCTTATTTAAGTTCCCGCTACTGGTATAAATTTCCATAAATTTATCCGTTGTCATTAATATTTCTTTAACTATTCTCACATTTTCTCTGATTTTCTCTCCTACTCCTATCTCTCCTACCGTTTCCGCAACAGTTCCCCCTATTTTTTGTCTGTCCCTAAGGCTAAAATTAAAGCTAAAATTCCTACTAGTATTAAAAAAAGATGCATCCATAACATTCCCACGTTAGGGGTCGGTCGATTAATATAGTCCGCTCAGGCAGAGTTGCCCTTGCCTGAGTAAGGCTCTTACACCCCAGGATTCGCCTACTTCCAGGGGGTTGTGCGCTAGCGACTGGTGCTCCCACAGCCACGCCCTAATGTGCAGGACCTGGACGCACCTTCCTCACCACGCACCATAGCTTGGGGCTAGGGATTTTTTTAAGGGATTTTCATCCCCGCGGGTCGGCCAATTAAGACAAGCCTCCCGTCCCTGCGAAACTTCACCTAACAGGGTTACGGTTATGCGGACAAAGGGATACAGTGCACCATATAATATATGACTGTCCCAGGATACAAACTTAACCCCGGACAATGATCAACAACCTTGCAACCCACAACAGCACATGGCCATGTGACCTAACACTGCCAGTGCTATTTTAAAGAATGCAGGTGACTCCGATTATTTGTGGAAAAAATATTTTCGCAATTTTTGTTTTTGTAATTTTTTGATGATCGAGTATTGATTTTTTTTTTATTTCAAGCATTTTCTTCTCATACCGCCAGAACTGCCTAAAAAATCGTAGCGACCGTTACGCTGAACATCCTGTATACATACAGTGATGAGCAAAAGTATAAACACGCGAGCTAAGTTGTCACTGGAACGGCTAATACTGCTATATTTTACGTTAAATCATGGGGTACAATAGATTAAAATAATTTATTGAGTATTACACATAGAATGTAACACATTTTTTCGTTTTTAGCAACGGTATACAATGAATTGAATGAAAACAGATATGTGATACCATGTTTATACTTTTGCACGTTCCCTAAGAAATACATGAAATACGAAATAAATCGTGAAGGTCTTTGCAAATCGTAAATTAATAATCTTATCATTGTTATCACTATAACTGAAATGTTTCCCTGTCACAAATGTATTTCAATGCAGAAAGTTCTTGTTATTGTAGATCAAATATCTAATAAATACTTAAATCACATTATTTAAATACAAAATTCTATGCACAAATTTGTTTGAATTGTTACTCAAATACAAATATTATCCACTATACGATATGAGCGTAGCTTTTATTAAATCAAGTACAGTGGAGGAAGAATTATACATATTTATTTTCAGTGAAGATTGTAAAATTAGAATACGTGATATTATCACAAATTAAACATTGTATACTCATACGATGATCGAGTATTGATTTTTTTTTTATTTCAAGCATTTTCTTCTCGTACCGCCAGAACTGCCTAAAAAATCGTAGCGACCGTTACGCTGAACACCCTGTATACATACAGTGATGAGCAAAAGTATAAACACGCGAGCTAAGTTGTCACTGGAACGGCTAATACTGCTATATTTTACGTTAAATCATGGGGTACAATAGATTAAAATAATTTATTGAGTATTACACATAGAATGTAACACATTTTTTCGTTTTTAGCAACGGTATACAATGAATTGAATGAAAACAGATATGTGATACCATGTTTATACTTTTGCACGTTCCCTAAGAAATACATGAAATACGAAATAAATCGTGAAGGTCTTTGCAAATCGTAAATTAATAATCTTATCATTGTTATCACTATAACTGAAATGTTTCCCTGTCACAAATGTATTTCAATGCAGAAAGTTCTTGTTATTGTAGATCAAATATCTAATAAATACTTAAATCACATTATTTATATACAAAATTCTATGGAAAAATTTGTTTGAATTGTTTCTCAAATACAAATATTATCAACGATACGATATGAGTGTAGCTTTTATTAAATCAAGTACAGTGGAGGAACAATTATACATATTTATTTTCAGTGAAGATTGTAAAATTAGAATATGTGATATTATCACAAATTAAACATTGTATACTCATACTACCTTCGTTTATATTTGAGAATTGCATTTGATACAATTGCTATATTACTTTCAAATGTAATTTTTAATTAGTTCTTACGCAAGGTACGTAAACCTTGACAAAAACTTCGACGGTCGTAACACTGCGCGAAAATAATAGAAGTCCCTTTTGAAGCGTCGAACGGTCAAGTCTCGGCACTTGTGGCATGGCCCCGTCAGGGCTAATCTCTCGAGACACCAGCCAGGCCCTGCCATAAAGTATCGAGAAAACCGAGCACTTCGCGTTAGTCACGGAAGTGCATGGTGGTACGCGTGCCCCTTCCCTCGTTTCTATCTCTGATGGTGTGGAGACAAAGTCGACCAATTAGGTCAAATTTTGTGCTTCACCCCCATCGGAGCCTCGAAGCGTAGAGAGGGAAATCGCGCTTCCCTCAGGAGGAATCGTCCTCCGAAAAAGACAGAACATTTTCAACACTCGCCGTAAAAAGAACATTTTCAACACTCGCCGTAAATAGACCAAAGTCAAAACTCGTACACCGGCAAAAAAACTCGTAGTAAATTGACCAAAATCAAAACTCGTACACCGGGAAAAACACTCGATCGTTCTCGTACAGACTCGATCAGCTTCCTTCTGAAGCTCGTGGTTTGCGAACAGATTCAGTCGCCGGCCGATTAAGTTGCCCGGCGAAGTGGACGTTTCCCTCGTGGATCACCGAAAGTCGCATGAGTCAGGAAATTCCACCATCACGGCGTTACTCTGACACCCGAGTCGGAAAAAGGGCGCATCTCGCAACAACTACCTTCGTTTATATTTGAGAATTGCATTTGATACAATTGCTATATTACTTTCAAATGTAATTTTTAATTTAACATAAATGTATACCATACAAAGCACATATGGTTTATAACAATAAATTAATTAATTAAAACAATGAAAATTACATCCTTACTAAAAGTTTAACTCAATTTGGGAGAAACTCTTCCTAAAGAACTCGAACCGTTTATACCAACCATAACTTATAGTTTTACTACTGATAACCAACTCTGTCGTGTCCTCAAACACGGAACATTGACGCGACCTATGACCCCCCACGTTGACCTGTGGCGCCGGTCTATACCTGCCAATAGAAGCTCAGGAAGGGGCCTTAGGACCTTACTTCGAGAAAGGCGTTGATTGGTCCTTTCCTCGAACCTACAGCTTAAATGTAATGGTTAACTATTTAACCAATCAGCGTGTTCTAACTAAAAACTCTCCAACGGACGTCCGAGGAACGACGTCGACATTCAGTCGTCCAACAAACACCAAGTAGCAACCAGCTAAAATTGTCTCGATCTCACTAGTCCCAGTATAACTGGGTGGTCCTTCGAGAAGGTTTTGAATAAAAGTCGGCACACCACGTGCAAGTACAACCCAAGTCCGAAAGTTGATTTTGAAACTATCACGGGCACTAACAGCTACGGAAAGATATATACAGGGTGTCCCGTAACTCCTCGAACACCCGGAAATGGGGGGTTGCTGGGGTGACTCTGAGCGCTCAGGGGCGGAGAACAGAGGCTATTTTCAGACCTTCGCTATTTTCTTCACGATTCCGACTAATTGCAGTTTTTTCAAAAATTTATACAAACGTGGAAATGACGGCAGAAAACCATTTCTCTAAGCCTTATAAAAATAGCGGTGCAAAGTTAAAATTTTTTGACAGCGATCGATAACCGAGAAGTACGCATTTGTTCACGATCGCGCGCGGATGAGATTCAGCGCTCCCGTGCCTGGGCGCGGGCTCTACGCGCGCTCTGATAGGCCAGTGTTTTTCGTTAATAATTCAAAAATGAAGCTTCAAACAACATTTTGGTAAACGAAAAAGTTGTTCAGAGTCACCCCAGCAACCCCCCATTTCCGGGTGTTCGAGGAGTTACGAGACACCCTGTATAAGCAGCCCCGTTTAACATAGAATCAGTCAAAAAGGGAGCCTTGTAACAAGAAGCCGAACCACGGCTCCACAATAAAGCAACTTATAACCGAACAAAAAGCACACTGAACATTTTCATTACAATCTTCATCGCATTCCGCATTGAGTTGAAAAAAGACCGTGACGCCTTATAACCGAACAAATAAGAGCACGGTACACAACAAGCTCTTCATGACGATCATTTCAGGGTATCAGTGTCAAGTTATACAGATGATATGAAGGAATGCGCTTTTCTCAACTTCATTGAAATAGATCTAAATAAATCACATCTTTCTTCAAAACTAATAAATGAAATTAATTAAAACTTCAACACTACATTTCTTCATAATTATTCACGCAAGGTAGCAATGGTGAATGTACTTATTTTCTTGTATTATCAAAAATAATATTTCATACTGCTTCATCTTCAGAAATCAAAAAGGATAATTGTTATAATGTTATTAGTTATATTTATTAATTTTAATGCTAATTTTAGACAAAGTATTAAATTCTGAATATACAATATACGTCAATTCCCAATAAAAATGAGTAATAAATGTTTATAATATTTATTTACATGGAAAATTTGCGTATCGTACAATTCGTTCTATTACAATTTTACCATATCAGTTAACGTCTGTAGTCAAAGAATGAAAATCGAACATAAATATCTAAAAAATAGTAAAATAATAATCGACTTATTAAATGAGCAAATAATGTATTCAGTAGGCCACTATTACTAGAAGGATAATGTCCACTACAGCCAACCAGGTGGTAGCTAGTCTCTCGTAATTACCCGAACTGAGAGCAGAGGCTTGACAAGCGGTATGTGGGGTTCCTAATGTCAACAGAATTTTGTCAGACGAATAAGATGGAGTAGTTTCGGTGCAAACAGCTCTTCCTGCTAGTGTTCTTAACTGTCTAGCATCCGACTGAGAAGCTGTATGGATCTGCCGGGATTCTCGAAGCCATCGTCGCAACCATAAGCTGAGCCAAGCAATTTCACAATCACACTCTAGAGGGTTTCCTGATACTTGCAGCCCACCTGGAAAATAATAACGTAGTTATGCGTAAGTACATAAATGCGAAATTTGGAGCACCCGATACGCAGTTAAAAATAAGCTTTAGTTGATATATGTAAGTGTTGCGTCCCAACACCTCACCCTTCTGGGGGTCATTTCTCGGCTCGTCATATGCCGCGCAGACCGGGCCAGAGTCACCGTGAGTCACACTGTTTTATTCAAAGAACTTTGAACCATTTCGTAGCAACAATAAGTTTATGAAGATGATGAACACTTTCAATTTTCCTTTCTGAAGCCAAATATTTTCGTAGCAAGTGCGTACCTAGAGATTAACATTTACCGTTCCAGTTTTATTATTTTTTAGTATGCTTTAGTAGAGTTGAAGTTCTTCCTAAGTTTATTAGTTGCTACGGTCATTATTCGAGACACGCGGAATATTTCGCGTGAGTCCCTTGATGGTACCTTCTGTACCTGATGGTGATCATTAACGAGGGGGCAGTCAGGTTTTCTAAAAATCTTCGCCTACAATTTTCGGCCAATCGCGTAAATCGACAGCCACCCTTGCCAAAATCGACTCCGATGATCAACTTGACTCATCTGCGTGTCTTACCCCCGCGAACTCACCCTCAACGAGGTAATTTAAATCACCACCCGGCGAAAAACGACCAGATCAGAAAAAACAATCAAGTGTAATACAAATAATGTTAATCGGCGGTGTCTCGAGCCATATCATGTCAATAAAGCTCAAAATCGTTAATTCAAGACTGAACCAGAGTGTCCACAGATGTCCGAATTCATGACGCTTGCAGAAATAAGAGAATACTAAAAATATCTAGTTATGTTTAGAATTTTTCATTCAAATATTTTGACAATACTTCAATCATTAAAACCACAAAATCAAAATTAATCTTTTTTCTTAATAGGATATACGAGTATGTAAGAATATGAAGAGAAATATGTATGTGGTGCTATTTAAAAAATACAAGATAACTCCAATTTTTTTATGAAAAAAAGATACATTCAAAGGTCTTCTTTACATCAATAAATTTTTATTTGGTACCAATGAACTTTTGTTTGAAACACTTTCTTGTTAAGTTATCAAAATCAAGTGAAATATGATGACCACCCTTTCCTTTATACAGGGTATTCGGTAACAGTTGGTCGAAAATATAAGGGATGATTCTACAAGCCAGAATAAGATGAAAATCAAGAATAAAATATAGCGTTTGAGGCTTCGTTTCTTAGTTATTAACAATTACAGATATTCCTGTGACCGAGCTATCCTTGTGGCATTAGCGAGTATAGGGCAGGTCAAGACATGGGAAGCGCAGATATTCTCAAAACAAATGACACGTGGTCGGCAGTTTACTCCGAACAGGTAAGGAGAAGCGCCGCGAGGGCATAAACCATTCCGGGAAAAGACGTTGTAGTACGGTCACTACGTGGCGACTTCTTCGGAATGAAAAGGGCATTTCTGGGGACCCCATTGAAAGCCCTGGCAGAGAGTAAGAAAAAGGACAAACTCCAGGTGAGACTGGTCGTAACAAGAGTTAGGCGAGCTCCAAAAATGGTGAAGTGTTTCAGATGACAGGCAATGGGGCACTTGAGTTAGACATCTGGATATTTGTTGGAGGTGCGGACAGAAAAGTCACTGGACGAAAGACTGCTCCAAGCAACCCCGGTGTGCGGTCTGCGAGAAGACCGGCAAACGCGAGTACAGACACGTGATGTAGTACGGGCAACACGACAAAGATAATGCGGATATTACAGATAAATCTTAACAGAAGTAAGCGATGAGGGAGTTGAACGTCGACGTCGCGATAGCGTCTGAACCCAATAAGACTGTGGACGAATGATTCGTGGATTCCAACGGGGACACGGCGATTGTGCCGGAACCCAAGGTCTTTTTGGAAGTGACCGTGGGAGACTTCGGACTGATCAGTTGCTACATCTCTCCAAAAATTAGTATCACAGAGTACAAGAGATATTGGTGCACGGGGAAAGTGACTGAACAATTAGTGATGGACGACTTCGACGCACAGTCGGTAGCCTGGGAATCCAATAGCACAGACAAATGCGGTTTTGTGTTGATGGAGCCTAGAGACTGCGATATGTGTTCGTACACACGGCTGGCGAATATACCTTCAATAGAGGAGGGTGCAGAGGTTGCAGAGGGTAGTGAAAAACTCGGTTCTAGGGCTATATACTGCCTCGGACCGCAGGTATGTCATGCATGATGGAGAAACTGATGAACTGAGTAGAAGGGCTCCGAATGGACTTGATGTCCGCAGTAGAACGACGAACTTTTCCTCGAAAAATACGAGAAATTGATGGCGGAGATCGGTGGCGCGGAGTCCATAATGGAACATTGGCATAACTCCACCCACAGGGAGTGCCACGAGATGATGAAAATCAGAAAGCCGAGTGGACGTGAAAAAGCGGCCCGAAGGAAGAAGGCTAATAAATCAAGGCAAAAGCTTAAAAAGGCTAGGAAAAGTAATGCGGAGTATGAGGACTTGACGAAAGATCTTTGCGCAAAAAGAAAGTCTTTAGAACTGAAAATAAGGAATAGTAAGGAAACTCGATGGGCGGAGTTCGTGGAAACGCTGGACGATAACCCATGGGGAAAACCTTAAAAAGTGATAACCAAGAAGTTGCGGGTGCGTTCGCCAGAACCAATCTTAACAGTAGAACGATTTGAGTGAATTACTCAGGATTTGTTGCTGTAATATAAAAAAAAATTTAACTTATTATACACTACATAACTCGAGATCATTACTCACCAGCTACCATATTGGTCCCAACGCTTTCCCATGAAAGATTTCCATAAATAACTGAAGGACTGAGTTCATTAATATGATTATTCCTCAAATCCAATGTTAATTGAGAAAGTCTCTTCGTTAAAGATAGAAACATATCCGACTGCAGCCTATGAACTCGAGTATCTTTTATTCTCAATATCAATTCGCCACCTTCGATAGTAGAAAATGCTTCCGAAGAAATCACTTCGAGGTCGCTTCCAGATATCGTTAACTCTCTTAACTGTTTCGTAAAAGCATTTTGTATCTGATGTTTTAATAAATGTTCCGTAACTTGAATCTCCACGGTTCTCAACGGTAATCCAGTTAACAGATGTCGAAGATGAAAGCCATCTGCTTCCGGCCACGTTTGAATTCGAAGGTGTTTCAAATACTTCAACACGCGAAGACAGTCTTTATCTACTGACTTGGTGCTATTCAGATTTCTTAAGTTCAATTTTTCTAATCTTGGATAACCCGAAAAACTCTCCTTTGTCAGTTCCTGAATAAATTTTCTTTTATTAACTCACGTTAAATGTTTGAAACTGCGTAAAAAGAATATCGAAAGTAACATTTTTTATTCATACATCAACTGGAGTGAAAATAATGCCCTAACCTTAGTAATGCTACGCGTATACGCAATTTTAATAGTATTTTTGTATTGGAAATATTATTTCACTCCCATCTTATATTATGTTATTTGCGAGACAAATCTGACCTTAATGAATTACTGCACATATTTTCTAGCTCGTTATAAAATTTTGTATTGTTTGAGTAATAGTTGAATTAATGATAAATATTTGAATAGAGATTATCCTTCACTCAAGCAGTCAGAACTACAATATTGAAAGCGGAAAAGGGGAACACACGCTTTATTGTACATAAAATGATGTTCTGTCCGGCAACCTAAACTTGAGAATTCAGGCGTGCCTTAAGGCTTAGAAGTGAGAGATGTAGGAGAAATTGTGACATCTCGTTGTTATTCAGCTAATAGCGATAGAATAAACAATAGGCGACGATCGAGCCTGGCGTGAGCAGTCGGTATAAATGAGCCACCTACTGATTTTCGAGGCGCGGAAATGGTGGCTGTCGGTGTGTGGTGGCGTTATTTTTCATTACAGTCAGAAATTTCTGGACATTATAAGTAATTCTTTAAAATAAAGAAAACTATTATTATTATTCAGGAGCAACAAAAAATATTTACTTTTTACTTTTCTAAATTTTAAAAGATATTAATACATTTCCCGAGGCTTCCTTTGCAACAACAATTTATCGTGTATGAGACATTTGGAAATTAATGTCCGTGCTATTGAGTGCTGGTCTTACGCGCCAACGCAAATAAGAGGGCAAGGCGATTAAATAATCTTCATTTTCCTGTTCTTTTATCAGCGTCTGGTTTAAATACAACAGTAGTTTAAACAGGCATATACTAGGTACAGGATAGACCTTGCACCTAATGTATTTTTGTGTCCAACGTTCTGGGATACCGACCGTATAAAAAATCAGAGGTGATGATCAAAGATGTGACCAACCATCAAAGATGTTACAATCAACAGATGTAAAAAATCCTCTTTTAATAAATTTGCATATAAAGATGCATACACATGTTACGTATGTAGCCTACTCGAAACGCGCGGCGCCTGGTATTTAGTCTATCGCGCACCGCCCTGGAAAGTCCTAGAGATAGGGCAAAAGATCGGGTCGAATTCCTTTCCGAGCAGTTCAAGTTTACGTTGCATTGTACTTATTCTGTGTAATGTCAACTAGACAGTACTGTCTACGACTCTCCCGCGTACTCGCTGTGTCAAGTCGAGAAGGAAGATTCTTGCCGAGTCAAGAGTCGATCAAAACATATTAGATTCAAAGTTTTTGTAAACCTCTGTAAAGCATTGCCAACTAAAACGTTTATTTAATAGAATATAGGCCTGTAGAGTTACATTCGCCTATATTCAGTATACCTCTCCTAAAGTAGCATTAATAGCGAATCAGCAAAACCCACGTACCCTAACCTTTACCGCTCGAGGTATACATATCAAAAATTACGACACACGAAGTCTTTACACCCTTGCATACGTGGAGTCCGGTGTATTGTCATACATCGCATGTTCCACCTACTCCTGTCAATATACCCGACATACCGCTCCGTGTGAGGACCGAAGCGTATGCCTTAACACAAATATTGGATTGCGTGGGTAGAATTGTTCACGATCTTCTGACAGCAGTAGAACACGCGCATGTGATGAATCATCTACTAATAAACAATTACGTTACTTTTTTATTTGTAAATTCATAGTTACATTTCATTCTAATACCTAACCACTACTAATGTTCTAATATTATAATATGCTAAATCCGCGACGTTGGAAGCGACAGAATAGTAAGGGTCTTCTCGGCCCCGGACACAAAGTTCAATAAGATGTCTTATTC
>NW_017100316.1:45463-47775 GCF_001263275.1 Habropoda laboriosa | reverse complement strand
GCGAATGAGAAGTGAGGATGGCCCGACCGTGTATTTTCCGCTTATTTTATCAGGAGATGACGTCAAAAGCCTCAAGTTTGCTTTGCCGGACAATATCATTAATGAAATATTTATGTTTTACGTTTATTGTTGTTCATGTTTTGATAATGTATCATGCCTATTTTACAAATAGATTGCTTTTGTCATTGTTTATAATACGTTCCGTACTGTAAACAAACTTTTTCTTTCATATACCTCAATTGGGTTATTGTCACTGTGTAGTGCTACACTAAAAATTGTGCTCTTTCAATTTTTAATTAAACAAAGCATTAACAAAACCAATGCTCAAGATGTGAATAAAACATATACAAAACGTTATGTACAAAACGTACATAATGAGTTTTTTATTACATTTAACGTAAGCTGATACTCAACAAAACGAAAATAATATCCATTTTATAACATTGTAATTTCAGCATTTAAAAATGACACGTTTTATAAAAATGATTGATCAAATACAGTCAGTACTCTAGAATTGATTTAATTATTTAAAAATGTTCATTCATTCCTTGTGACAATTAATAATCCCTTCTCAATTCTTTTTATCTGTTGTTTAAACTATAAAAATATTTCATTATAATTTTATATAAGTGCTTGTACGATGCTCGACTCGCGACACGAAACTTGTTTGATCTCGAACGCGAGTGGTATCGTTGCGCTCTCGACAAATTAATACCGGAAGCGCGAAATTCTAATAGTTGGTGGGAATGGTGAATAACGTGTCCCTTGGTCGGAATGTTTTTAAATCATCTATTTTGGAGTTGTGCGTTCGAATATATTACCTCGGTGTGTGTGTTGATTGGTTGGAAGACGAAGGTGGTGGAAGGAAGGAATCGAAAAATGCGGATATGTTATTGGATATTAGGAAAACTAGTGGAAGGAGAACGTGAGGGTGAAGGTGGCTTGCAAAGGTTTGAATAATTTGGGGAAAACCTGGAAAGGGGAAAGGGATAGTAAACATGACCAGGATACGTGTTGAACTTCTTTATGGTAGGAAAGGAATTTGTTAGGGGCTAGGAAGAAGGCTGGAAACGACTGTTCAAATGATTTATGGCTCTTTACTGGCCGGTGGGCTACGTGACCGGACAGTGCTCATACTGTAATTTTTGCAAAATAAACAGCTTTTGAAAGACTCCTACTCTGTATCGTATTCGTACACAATTTGAAATTTTTTAACATGCAAGTGAAACATGAAAAATGGAAAAAAACTTGAATAACTTACCTGTATTGGATTTCCTGACACATCAAGCTCCCTTAACAAGCTTAGCTTCACGTTTGGCATGGAAGGTAAGGAGTTGTTTACTAATAACAGAATTTTCAAATCTCTCAAGTACTGGAACTGCTTATCAGATGTCGAATCTATATGATTGAAAGACAAATCCAAGACATTTAAATTCGTCAATGGCAGTAGAGGTATGTCTTTAAGGCCACAACTAGCCAAAAACAACTGCCTCAAACCAGGCAAATAATGAAAAAGTTCCTTAAAGTTTGCCTGTAAAACATTCTCAGATACGTTGAGACTTAGAAGTTTCCCCAAAGAGACGAACGAATTATCTGGCAGGATTGTCAGTCTATTATGTGCCAAATTCAAAGAGACCAGTTGCGAAGTTGGAAAAGCAGTGGAATCCAGATGATCCACAAAATTATTCGCCAAATTAAGGTCTCTCAGTGTGTAACCGACCTCAAGAAAAGATGGCGACGGTACCACAGTAAATTTGTTGCTGCTCAGATCGAGTATTTCTAGTTTTGTTCCTTCGAAAACATCTCGGGGTAGGGATCTTATCTTGTTGCTTGATAAATTCAAAATTCGCAGATTCCTCAAATTGTGAAACTGCTCGGTGGATAATTGAATGATATGATTTCCACTTAGATCTAGCTGTTGTAGCGATTCCAAGCCGTGAAATGATTGTTTTCGTAAGCTTTCTATCTTATTGTCTCGTAGGTTTAGCGTTTCCAGGTGTTTTAATGTAAAAGTACCTAAAAAGATTTAAATAGCGAATATTTATTAAATAGTGATAATTTCGGTAAAATAGTTTTGATTCTTGGAAACAAAATTTTCGGTCACATACGAATATTTTCCATTTAATATATATTAGTTTCTCTAAGGATATACGAGATGTTTCATTATATTATCATATTGACTAATATTGCAACGGCTTTCATCAAGAAAACCGGCAGAAATATTCGATACAGTGTGTACTTTGAAAAAAATATATATACAGGGTGTAATTTAAATCGATCTTCTCAAATATCTTCGAAACTATTTATTATGT
>NW_017100316.1:44763-45390 GCF_001263275.1 Habropoda laboriosa | reverse complement strand
ACGTAGAAGGTGTTTGAAGGTAAACTTTGTTTTCTCTCAATACAGTCATATGTTTTCGAATACACCAGTCGATCCAGATCGTCATTTTCTATAAAAAAAAGTATTAAGCTATTTATGCCGAAAAATGAATAGCAAGTACTTACTCTTGACTTTTTTAATCGATGGATTGGTCGAGATGAATATATTGAATTCCCATCGAGATCACCAGATCTCACTCTTTTAGATTTTTTCTTGTACGGCTATTTAAAGAATAACGTTGATCAAGATAAATGTAGGATACCAGATAACTTGAAGCAAAAGGTTCTGTCCTATTAGCATGTCAACGAATCTCTACAGACATGCTAGATAGAGTTGATAGATCATTTAGGACCGGGTAAACTTTTATATTCAGATTGAAGGACGTACTTTTGAACATTTAAAAAAGTAAGGATAGCGTATTAGTAGTACGACATTCTTCAATAGTATTGAAATTGAAAATACCTCTTTAACAGATAGTTTTCCATCATAAATAGCTCAATCCATGTAAAAGCTTTTTTTTTAGGAAATGACGAGCTGGATCGACTAGTGTATTCAAAAACATATGATTCTATTGAAAAAAGACAAAGTTAACTACGTGTTTATTTACAA
>NW_017100316.1:42320-44684 GCF_001263275.1 Habropoda laboriosa | reverse complement strand
TGTTTGAGGGGATCGATTTAAAAGTACCACCCTGTATGCAGGGTGTTTGGCTACCTAAGACACTAAATTGAAAGGGTGATTCCGCAAGCTATTCTAAGATGAAACTGGAGTCATTCTAACGTAACGTTTCGTTAATTAGTTCTGAAAAATTAAAATCTGTACTCGAAGTAAGAAATTTTCGTGCGCTGGTCTAGGCCAGGCAACCACGCGACGAGTATGTTAGTGCCGTACTAAGCGAAGATGCACACACTTAGAAGGGGACCCTACAGCAGATCCTCCGGGGATTTTGATGAAATTTAAAGGGATGAATCTAGAGGTCGAAAATGATACTGTGCAGAATATTTCACTCTAATGCATACTTTTTATAAACAATTGAAATCAGTTCTACAAAATCATGGAAGTTTGAGTAGTATTCAACAATCCACAGTAGGTCAGTGCACAGGGCGTTCTCTTCGTATGTGGGAATGCATCGGTTCTCGAGTCTCCCGAGTGTAAAAATTTTTCTTCATCTTGCAACGTGTATACAGGGTGTCCCGTAACTCCTCGAACACACGAAAATGGGGGGATGCTGTGGTAAAGCGTGACTTCTGGGTTATCGATCGCTGTCAAAAAAATTTGACTTTGCACCGCTACTTTTATAAAGCTTAGAGAAATGATTTTTTCCGTCATTCCGACGTTTGTATAAATTTTTAAAAAAACCAATTAGTCGGAACCGCGAAGAAAATAGCGAAGGTCGTTTTTACAACTTTTTTATCTGAGATCGTAATGAAAATTTAAAAAATACGTTTTGTAAATCTATCTCTAAGATTTCCCCATGTAAAAAAAAAAACAGGATATGTCCAAATTAAATGTATTGACTTACTTAAACATGTGAAAGTATTTGGAAATGCACATAACGACCATTTAATGAATAAAGTATGTCGATTATACGAGTCTGCCACTCTGCGTTCGAAAGGTTAGGAGATATCGGTTTATAATTTTTTGAAGTATGATACACCTCTAAAAAAAATCTGAAAAAATTATACATTAATAACCATAGCAAGCTGCTAAAACTGTAGAAACATGAACATGGTCACACGAAAAACTAAAATTGTAGCGTAACTGTTTTTCGCCTAATTATACGACACGCCCAGAGGCACGCACGGCGCGACCCCCCGTAGCCTCAGGTAGTGGGACAGCGGCTCGCATGCCCCGAACCTGCGAAAAGGCTTGCCCACCCTGATTGCTCGGGCCTAACTTCCCTAAAACGTATAAAAGGCGACTTTTCGCCGTAAGAAATCAGTCTTTCCGGGAAAGCCGAACATAGAGTACCATAGCAAACATAGAGCAGACGTCTCCTTCGCGGGTTCACAGACGACAATTTCTCTTCCATCTCTACACTCTCCCTTCCTCTATTACCCCCCCCCCCCTGGAAAATCTGGCCGACTCAAGGAGTAATACCTCGTGATAATCGCCGCGTCCGCAACTTCTCGCTGACGACCGTCCGAGTCGCGCCTATACTTGTACTTTCTGGCGATATGTACCTAGAATCCACTGTTTCAATAAAGAGTGTTACCATCAACCGTCCTACAAAATAATAATATAAACGAATATCGGTTTTTGATTTTTCTAGGTGCCGTCCCCCACTTTGAAAAATCTGAAAAAATTACCCATTAATACCCATAACAAGACACTAATACTGTAAAAATATAAACGGGGTCGTTTGATAATTTCAATATAAAAACAAAATTTATAAATTTCCCGAATTTTTTAAAAATCGATTTTGCAGTCAATAGTTCTGAAAAAATTCACAGACATGTACGCCATTGGGTAGCACATCCATGATATTTTTCATAAGTTTTCATCGAGTAGAACAAGAGAAACGGAGCTTAAACTGTAAATTGCGTTTCACCCTGTAACTACCCTAGTAGTAGGGGTACCAGCTTGATACTTGGCAGAAAGCGTTTTCTTCGAGTGATCTATCAAATGATATGCACCAAGATCGATTCGGTTTGGGGGCACTTTTACCATGCTTATTCAGCTATGCCCTTTATTACGTTTCTCACTTCTTATGTTACTTGAAGGTTATTTTAAAGTCATGAGTGAAATATATTAGAATGTATTTTTTCATCCGTTATAAGATGCAGGAGAAAAAACGTGTTTTCACATAGAATATAACAATGACCTTGAAAAAAACAGGAAGAAATGTGCTGACAAAAAAAATTCTTTTTCCAGATTATTCCTCGTTTCAAATCATTCATATTATGAAACATATTTTTCATATTATAAAAAACGAAGGAAATATTTAGGTGGCCTGTTTCAGCTGGGACACCCGGTATATCTATTATTTGAACGTTTAAAAATAAACATTTATCTAAATGAATG
>NW_017100316.1:40131-42302 GCF_001263275.1 Habropoda laboriosa | reverse complement strand
TCCACCAGAGGGACGGACTAACCGCGAGTTATGGTTCTGCCAAGTTGAAGGCCAATTCGCGCTTAATGGTATCAAACAGGACAGCACGAAATTCTTTTACGTAATGTCCCAGCTAGACAATAGATACGCACAAGAAGTGGAAGATATAATTACCAATCCACCGATTGAAGGGAAGTATGACGTATTAAAAAAGAAGTTAATACGGCGGCTGTCAGTTTCACAAGAACAAAGGATACAGCAGTTCCTGGAACACGAGGAGGTAGGAGACCGGACACCTACGAAATTTGGCAGGTAAAACAACTTCCTCCGAACTTTACGACTAAATACGCTAACGATGTCAATGCGAGCTATCCTGGCAAAGCAGAGCGACACGCCGTTAAACAATAATCTCGATAGCCATTGTGAAATATGTGCAGTAATGTCTCTCCAATTGGCCACCAGCAAGGAACCTAAACAGGCCTGTTGTAGAATCAGGGACTACGTTTTCGAGTCTCGCGCCCGCCTTTGCAGTTTGCCGAACGAAGACAAGGACAGCGAATAAAAGATAAGGATGAAACGTGAGTCGAGGCAACCAAGCGATTTAAACACCAACTGTTTTGATTTAACGTTTTTTTAACCCAAAATTTTTCTCATGCGTATGTACATACACACATAATTACGCCCTCTCTCTAAATAATTAATACATATTTACATACATCCACACTTTATTATGTCTTTACTATATCTATTAAATATAAGACACCTAAAAAACATTACATATAAGGATTTACAAAACATTATGGAAAATTCTAAGATGATACATAATTAAAAAATATAGGAGCAATTATAAGAAATTAAATAAATTACAGGATATTACAAAGTTATACAAAATTAAAAAATTACAAAAGGTCAAAAAATTCAAAAGAATTACTAAAATTAATGAAACTAACAAAAAATTACAAAACAACAACTTGCACCTATTTATAATTATACAGAATGTTAACGGATTTACTAGTCAGCATAGAATAGGATTTAAATTCTATTTAAAAAATTGAATGTCATCTTCATTTCCCAAAAAGTAATACAAACACAAAAAGTTCACATACGTTGTTATACAATTTGCAAAAAATAGTATCACTTTTTTCTCTTTAATTTTTTTCACATACTCATCAAAAACGCTGACTAGTAATTCCGTAAAATTTTTAACGTATTAGTAAATTATAATTGTTCGCAAACTGCTTGCGAACTGCTTGTGAAGAGTCCTGAGTAGTGTAAACGTTAGTATAACAACTCCTATGTGTATTCTTATGTGTCCATTAAACTCGTCAAAGGTCAAAAATCGTTTCTTCCTATCCAATAATTGATCAAAGGCAATGCCGCTACGAACAGCTATCGCGTAGAAGAATGTCCCATTCGAGAATAACCGGATAGGTTCAGTTCTAGTTCTGGATAACAGATCCCTTTTAGCACAGCTGTGAGACCCTTACAAAAATGGTGTTACATTCTGTAGATATAAACAGGAAAATGTACGTAGAAAAACGTAGCGGACAAAGGAAGATTCACAAGTCCAATCGACACAACCAAGTTTTGTAACACTATCGTGTTTAGTATCATTTTAATCAGGAAAATCTCACCAATATTTTGATGAAATTTTTATTAACGAAAAATTGAAAATAACAAACTTTTGTATTTTTGTTAATATTGTCTCACGGACATGCCGCCGCCGAATGCGATAAAGAGATGCCGCGGCCGTGTCACATTAGTCGCTTGCCTGGTCCAAGGGTGGTCTCCCCTTGTGGTGGGGATAGACCATGAACAGTTATCGTGTAGATCCCAAAGAACTTTTATAGAGTCTTTACTGTATTATGTTTTATAATTTTTTTTTGTTTCAAATTAAAATAATGTCTAGTTAGCTATGACATTCAAAATTTTTAGTTGACATTTATTTTATTTGGTGGCCAATTGTAGAATCGACCTAACGTTTGGTGGTCAATTGTGGAATTGACTTGCCGTTTGGTGGTCAATTGTAGAATCGTGTGTACAGATATTTAATGTATTTTTTTAGCAATTCATTCAAAGCGATATATTTATTTAAATTGATTAACGGAAATAAATTTCCATTACAAATACAAATATATTAATACTATATACAGGGTGTCCCGTAAAGAGTGTAACACCCGGAAATGGGGGGT
>NW_017100316.1:34632-39471 GCF_001263275.1 Habropoda laboriosa | reverse complement strand
AAGTTGTTCAGAGTCACCCCAGCAACCCCCCATTTCCGGGTGTTCGAGGAGTTACGGGGCACCCTGTATAATGAGTATCCTTACGAAGTCGGTACATAAATGAAAATAAAGATAAAGAAGTACAGAAATTTGTGTTGTTTTGCAGGACAGTATATAAAGAACGTAGCAAAGTAATAATTTTGGTTAAATTTAGAGTTGGAGTTCTTATTGGCACATATCCTTAATAGCCAAGATAGCAGAGCGGTTTGAAGGAAAATAGGGAGGTAGAGAAAAGGTCAATACAGTCAGATAAGGAGTTCGCAAGAGTACACATCCGAGTAATAGGTTCTTAATGACCGAGGTTTGTTCTAAAAAGGGTTGTCCTAAAAATGGAAACTTTACGTAGTGTTCTAGGTATCACATTGAAGTGAACGTATGCAAGAGTGGAACAGCTAGTAATCTGGCTATTAATGATTTTGTATAGAAAAAACAGATCAGTTAATGATCTCCGTTCCTGCAAAGTTAGCATATTTAGGCTTGTTAAGATAGGACTGTAGTTATGCGACAAGTTATCAAAGGGAAGGTTTGTCTTAAATGAGACAAGGCGTAAGAACTTGTGCTGGACTCACTCAATGGAGGATTGGAGGGTAACCTGATGCGATGACCAAATGGCACTCCTATATTCCAGATGCGGTAAAACTAATGCGTTATATAAAGTTTTAAAGGTAATGAGATTACGAAAATTTTGAGTATGTCGGTATATAAAACCAAGTGATTTATATGCTGAACTGATAATATTGCTAATATGTTGGGAGAAAGCAAATGAGGCATCATATGTAATTCCAAGGTCGCAAACTCGCTCAATTCGCGAGAGAGCAGTGCCTTTTATGGAGTATGGAAAAGTTCGAGTAAGGTGACAGCTAGAAAAACTCATAATGTGGCACTTGGATATATTAAGGTTGAGTCCGTTTGCATCACACCAAGCAGACAGGTTGTCGAGATCAAGCTGCACTTTGTGAGCATCCTCGACAGAATCAATCCTCATGAACATTTTCAAGTCGTCCGCATACAGGAGCAAAGTGGCAAATGATAACGAAGTAACTAGGTCATTGATAAATATAACAAATAATAAAGGTCCGCCAGTGATAGGAGGATGGTATATTGCGCTTGAAGAGGTTTTGGGAGCCACTTTGGCGACTGCCTTCTTGTTATGCATGAACGCTTCAGTAGCAGTGCTAATGCCAATGCAAGCCGCTATTGGTTTTGTAATGGTTGAAATGGTTACCTTTGTGGTCGCAGCCATATCGTCGAGAAAAAGCGTCATTTTTGTTGCTCTAGGTAGGAAGATGACTTATCCTGGCAAGGCATGGCGTCTTGTTTTTGGGACAATAGCAGGTGTGGGTCTCGGGAAGATGATGACCAGACCTATACTGTCTTTGGCTCCGTTAGTAGCTCAAAATAGTACTGGTATGATGGTGCCGACCGAGTTTGCTGATCTAGGTCGAACAGGGTCGGCCGTGGTGTTGGTCAAGAACCTATACTTATTGTTAGTGCAGGTACAAAGAGGAGAAGCCGGGATAAGTAGCTTGGCGCCGGCAATGACATCACTGATAACAGTATCCGCTATGGACATAACGACCAGCGTAATGGGAACCTTGATTGCAATGGCTCTCATAGCCATCCGAAAGGGCGTTGAATACGCTCGGGGTCAGTTGCTAAGGGAGTAAGAAGTACTGATGGGCGAAACCCATATGTTGATAATTTCTTCAATCAGTTTGATCGGCATGCACTTACTCTTCTGGGGGTCTCATCGGTGTTCGCCAATCCAACATCAGCTATATCGATAATGATTTCGTGGCTCAACAGTGGGATTAGAGATGGTCGGCTGACATTATCTGCCTTTAGGGAGGCCTTTGATGTGTATTCAGGTGTGCCGATAGCTATAGCTATAATAACTGAGGGAGTGAAGTGGATAGGAATGTGGAACCAGGTTGACCGACAACACGGTGCAGTCGGTGGACTTGTCTGTGCCTTGCTCTCGGCGATCGCCGGATTATTTGGTTGCATTTATTATGGTTGCAAGCCGGCGGTTGTTGAGTGTATTAGAGGAGCATGGAATTACATGTCTGACTTTGTAATGGTGATTGTGCAATCAATCACCGCGGTTCTCAAAAAGGTCCTGCTTATCGGATTTGGGTGGGTAGGCAAACAAATAGGGGTGGGGGCCCTCCAGTCCCTCCCCAGATGGATGCGCCCACAGGATGAGCAGGCCGAAACTCCGGTGGAGCTTTCTGAACATTTTTCGATTATACAATCCGAGCCGTCTGTTGTAAGCGATAGGATGACTGTCGAGTGGAGTTCTAGAGGAGGACTAAGTCTCATACAGCGAATCCAATATTCAATTCCCATGGGGGTCCATAGCAGGAGCGGCCAAATGCCTCCTAAGTCATTTGTAGAATATAGTAAGAGTAAGAAGCAAGGGCTATCGTTTATCTGGAGGTCAACATCGACGGTTCCATTTGAAGTAACGCAAGTGACGATGGTCGACTTGGGGGCAATTGTCAGAAGTTTTTCCGTTGGCGCATATATTGACGGCAATGTCTTAAAAATGGACCGTAATGGCAACAAGATACAAGTTGAACTCATAACCAAAGAGCGAGCTGTTGTTGGTTAGGTTAGGTTAGGTAGCTTCGGCATATTAATTGTGTACCGGCCCAGTGAAAGTGGAGTAGAGGTGGTGATACTTGGGTACAGAGCTTCAGCAGCGGCCGTCCGAAAGAGTTTGAAAAGTATGGCAATTGTCCATCCTGTCATGGGGGAGCTGGTGCATTGTAGAGATGAAACCAACTTGGAGGCAGTGTCGGCAGAGATAGAGGCGCTGATCGATATCAGTAAACATGGAATCAGACTGCAATGGCAGGCTTTGAGCACTAGTTTAATACTGGGAGCCGTTAATTTGTGTACGGGTATAAGCGGGCCGTTCTTTTCTGATGTCATGAGCGGAAATTTCTCTAAAAATGCATTGCCTGATGAATGGTTTGCAGCTCCATTTGAGTTTGACTCTGAAATGTGGAGTGGATGGTGTTTTACGCTTTGGCTCTGTATGAGTCAGGAGGTAGAGCCACCCCTATCGGTGTTCCTAATCGTGATTTTGACTTACCTCTGCAAATTTTTGGAGAGACGTCAATACATTGGAGGAAGATAGGGACAGCACTTGTAAGTCACAGAGGCATGGTTTTCCCTTTAGAGCAGAGGAAGACTGTTGGTATCAAAGAAAGATGAAATGTACTCCAACTATGATAGACTGAAGCAGGGTGTTGTCTGTTCACTAACAATGGATGACATGCTAATATACAAAAGTCAGTGGGTGCATTTGGCTTACTGGCTTGATAGTATGCTGGTGTATGTTTTTAACGGACAGCACTACATGAGTACAGTTGGAGGCTCGTGTTCTTGCTTGAGATTGAAGTAAATCGAAAACAAGTTAAAATAGCGAACTGCATGGACCATCAATATGAAACCCGAATAGCCAAGATCAGTTGGCACTGGTCTAAGTACCTTGGTGGGAGCTCCATCCCGGATATTGAAGCAGCTGTTAAGGATAATAAACTTGTAGCTAGATGGACTAAAGAGACGGGTCGGAGAACAGGAGCTCCTACTAGTAGCGCGCCCCGCTGCTTGACCACGGTCTTGTAGGATCAGTCGTCGCGAATGTGTAGAAGAGGAGATAACCCATTCAGCCGGAATAGTAACGGAGCTCTATAACAGCTTCACGAGGATGCTTACCCCTAGCCCGGTTTTGATCGGATCCATAGTGCAGAGAGCAGTTCAAGAATTGAGCGATGCCAACATTTACAGAGACGAAGAGGAAAGAGTTATGAATACTTTGAAGATGCGCGTGCGGAAAGGGACGATTTCTTATTAAGTTGGGATATACCTAATATGAAGAAGAACCCACGTTGGAGGTGGTTGTCGAAAAGGTCTAAAAATAAAATCCACGAAACGGAGATTAAATACAGAGATATAGAGAGATATTATTCAATTAAACCCTTATAGTGCCGACCGAAAGAATTGTACCTAAGCGAAGAATACCGAACCAATTTGATGTAATTTGGTAAGGTTTGAGAAAAAAATCATAAAAAAAAAGTAAGAATGATATTTACAAAATTCAAAAAGGAACATATTACGAAATGAAGGCAGAATAAATTAATGCCAATTGTATTTCAATATTTGTTGAAAATCATACTAGTAATACTTATTCAAAATCATTAGGAAAAATGGAAAAATCAGTTTTCTTTTATAACAGTATTTGCAAATAAGAAGAATCATCGTTTGGTCATAGTTTGATGTGGAACACGTAGTATAAAGCATAAATACTGCATTTTCAATTATTTGTAACAAAATTTCTTCTATCAAAACACAAAACTAAATGATAATCCCATGATGCGCAGTAAGCGTCAGTAGGATTACATACCTGCTACAAAACAACTGATTCGTGTAGCTAGAATAACATCACTGAAATACAATTCAAATATTATTATAAACATTTATAGTTATCCGGCTATTGAAAATGTCTAATATTTACTTATTATTACTCACACAAATAATTTATTCAGCATTGATGCTTACTAATCGAGTTATAATTTTGCCTGCAGTATTCATTCGAAACAAGATGTATGCAGTCAGTACCTACCATCCTTGAAAAAATTGAAAAAACTACTTTTTTCCAAAATTTGAGAGTTCTTCTCTCGTCCAAATAAGTATAAAGCATCACATCCAATACGTCGACACCTCCCATAAATTTATTGAACGAAAGAGGAACTCTCAAATTTTGGAAAAAAGTAGTTTTTTCAATTTTTT
>NW_017100316.1:0-34579 GCF_001263275.1 Habropoda laboriosa | reverse complement strand
GCGATGCGAATAGTAAGGCGCCATCGCATACGCAACGATATATCGTCGTTGGCACTCTTCGCAAGTGTTGCTAACAACGATATATCGTTATTCGGCACTGTAAGGGTTAAATTAATCACTCAATAAGTATTAATAAGTAAATGTTGTTCAAATTATATCGTGTTTGATCTCATTTTCATCAGAAAAATCTCACCAACATGTTAAAAAAAATTTTGAGATAAAAGAAAAGTAAAATTAAAAAAGTTATATTATTCTATTGAGGTGAGTGAGGAACGTCGTTACCCTGTTTTCACCTCAATTTATTAAAGTACAAATTTATGGTCGTACGGGCGTGCAATCGGCCCAGGAAATACAATCGTTTATTTTGTTACTCGTCCCGGCGGCAGCGGTTCGGCGGGTACGTCGCGATGGTCGGTAAAGGAAAAACTGTCCGGAGGTGTAGGCGTACTGGGTTTTTATATTGTTAGGACAGGGAGACAGGAGTAGCGATAGATAAAGATAGAAGTGGAGAAAGTGGTGGAAACGGAAAATTCGTAGAAAGCGGGTGTTCATCCTCGTGCGAACCTGGATGCCACATGTGTGCTTCTTAGGCCACTCGAGGACGAAGGCAAGTCTTAACCCGGGGAGAGACAAAAGAACGGAAACTAAAATCTGAAGGAGTTGGAAAAGAGAAAGTTCGCGTGGAAGAATAGAACGAGGTTCGATAAGGATTTGTTGACGACGACGTACCCGCCACACTATTATGAACTGTCCAACCGTGAAATCTGGTAAAAGAAACCGAATAGTGTAACGTTACAGGCTTGACTGACTGCGAGCGAGATAACATAGGCGAAGCAATGACGCAGACCTAGGCGTAGGACCATCTATGTGGTCAATTGTAGAATCCAAACTAGTGGCCACTTGGAGAGACATTACTGTATACTGATGTTAATTATGTTGATATATCATGGATTATCTTGTAATTCTCTTATGTACAATGTTATGAATCAAGGACTGCACAAATACTTATTACGCGTATATTTTCCGCTAATTCCTGTTTTTGTTAACATATTTTTGTAACAAACAAAGAGTATATGTTCAAACTGACTACTGTACGAATACTTTTTACATTCACTGTATCTTGTTAAAGGTGTAATAAGGTCGAACAATTCGATCCCCGAGTATTCCAACGCAAACATTTACTTAATAGTGCCGCTCAGAAAATACTAACTAGCAGCGCGTGCACCTGTCAGGGGTGGATTAGGTACATTTATCAGACCATGACTGAAGAATATTACTTCATCAATGCAACAAAATTTTCGGTCTTTTGCAATTTTTTTATGAATTCAAGTGCAGAAGTTTTTGCCCTATCTTCCATTTCTTACACAGGTTGTAAATAATAGAGATGAAGTTTGTACTCTCCTAAAACCGTCCACACAGTACTACAGCTTACTTCTTCCATTGCAGCAATAATGCGTATACTTATGCACGGATCTTCTTCAATGCGGCATGCAGCACTTTCTTCTAACAATAAGTTTAATATTGTTTTACGATCCACGTTGGATATACTTTATGAAATGTTCGCAAAATTGTATTAGCCCGTATGACAGTTTATACTAGCAGTTAATTGTAAGTGCGTGTTTCTTAGCTTGGTACAGCACTGTCTGAGCCGCCACGCAGCAGTTTGGCCTAGGCTGGCGCACGAAAATTGTCTGCTTCACACGCAGAAATCACTCTTGCAAACAACAAAGTTTCCGGCTTTTCTCCATTTTCAACCAAATCTTTTGAACATCTGGTGCGAAAAACAAGTGTGGTTCGAATATGTTGCAGCATACAAAGTTTGTGCCCTACTTGAATTTTTTCTACTTTCTGCATAAATATTTACTTATTCTTTGAATAAAAATTTCATATTGACAACTTTATGATCACTGAATTATGATCATCAGAAACTTATTAATATTCAAAGACGTCGATAGTTTAAAAATGCCATTTCATGGCATTTATTATCTACTGCTCGGTTACATCCGAAGTACTGAGCATAACTTTGAATATGTTTCATAATGAAAGTAATAGGAAGGACAAAACTGAATATCTCAGTTTTAGAATAAATATGCCTTAGTACTTTTGTACTGAGAATTCGCTATTCTATTTAATTTATCCAAACAAAATTATAGTCCATTGAAGATCCATTGAGATTTCGATATCAATTTTATTTTTGTAAATGGAACCATGTACATATTTCTATTATTCTCAGTGTGTTCCGTATTTCAATACACGTTCAACAAAGAGTATAAATTGTTTGTTAGAACAATAATTTATCGAATATTTTTACGAGTACCGATAGCAAATGTGAAGTTTAGTTAATGATTTCTATTGATAACGTAAAAGCAATGAGATGGAGCCATACTAATATGCTTTATCGGTATGGTTACACTCTGAGATACGTTTATTTTTAACAAGTTCTCAAAAATGACTGGGGGAAATATACATACAGGGTGATCCGAAATTCATGGTACACATGGGGTCAGGGAGATTCTATGGCTCGAAATGAGACAAAAATCAAGAATTTCGAAATTACATGGAAGGCTCCGTTTTCGAGAAAAATGCATTTGATCATGAAATCACCTAACTAATAACCGATATTACAGATTTCACTACAGACCGCTGTTGTGGCCGTTTTTGCAGATGATAGAATATTAGAGCTTATTTACTATCAATACTTACTTCTTACCGCGTTCTTAAGGTAGGCGAAGAATACATTAAACGTAATAAATAATGGTAATAAAATAACCATTGCATTCTTAATTGAGTTAAATTAGCTTGGTCAACAATTTTTAGGTAAGACAGTGTCCAAAATGTTGACCGCTCTCCTGCATGCAAAGTTGTATTCTTCGAATTAAATTTTGTCTTACTGCTTGCTTGTTGTGTATGCCTGGTTTTTATTTCTTCAAATACTACCATAATTCGTTGCTTTAAATATTCAAGACTTATGATGTTTTCAGAATAAACTATTCTTTTCACGATTCTTTACAGATAAAAATTTAGAGATGTTAGATTCGGTGAACTTGTAGGCCAAACTATCCTTTCAACACGACCGATCCAACAAGTTCTGGTATTTTATCATGTACAAATCGTCACAACAGCGGTTTGTAGTGTAATCCGTAGTATCAGTTATTAGTTGAGCCACTCAGAAGCCAAAGTGACTAACTCCATCAAATTAAATTTATTATATTCTTTTTATTTATGAAGAATTAAGCACCAAGCATGTGCTTCGAAACTAACATTGGAAGAATTTCAAGAAATGGAGTTAATCATTTTGTAAATAAGCAGCCGCTTATCCGTGAACGTAGCTCAACACAGATACCCTCTATACAGTCAAACGGATATGTATGCAAAGTATGTAAAAATGCGTACAAGATCTGTGCCGGCGTGGCGTGCGTCAGCACCAGCGCAGAAGGCACATCGAACATTGTAACAGTGTGATTGGCTATGTCGAGAGCCCACTATATAGATAGTGAAATTCAAATGCTCGCATACAATGAAACTAGAATTCCAAATAGATCCACCCTTTTGGCAAAAGATACGGCTAAAATATTGTCCGAGAATTCTAAATGTTCAATCGAAAGTACTGACAGATAAAGAAAATGCTAAAATGTAACTGGAAATGTACTGGAAAATGCTACTACGGTAGCGAATATCATGACTATACTTTACGAACAATAAAAAAATTTACAGTAATACCAAAAATAATAGTAAAAATATCAAATATAATAAAATGCCAGATGCAAAACGCACTGGAAAACGCGCTAAAAGAAAATCGAGTGAATTGAACGGATATAAGAATTATATAGGAAAAATCCGAGTCAAGTAGATGAACATATATTAACAGGAAATCCATTTAGGGGGTTAGTTACCTTTGATAGCCCGAAAACAGACCTTTCTTCAAACGCACATTGTGATGTGATGAATAAAGATAGAGTGAACTTTCTTGGTTATTTTTAATTGCTGTTGTATGAGGTTTAAAACAAAAGAAGAAAAGTCTAAATATCTGTAAGTATATAAGAGTTTTGAGTGAAAACGTAAAGGCGTGTACGTGGTGCACCGTTTGATGGTGAACATTGTTCCGGATAGGTGTGTACGGTGCTCGACTCGCGACACGAAACTGCTTTAAACTCGAACGCGAATTGGTATCGATGCGCTCCCGACAAATTAATCTCGGAAGGGCAAAATTCTAATTGTTGGTATGGTGATGGTGAAATGATGTTTCTCTTGGTCAGAATGTTATTGAACTCATGTATTTTGTGATGGTGCGTTTGAATACATTAGCTCGGTGTATGTCGTGAACGGTTGGAAGCTAAAGGTGGTGGAAAAGAAGGAATCGAAAAATGCGGATATATGATTGGATATTAGGAAACTAGTGGAAGGAGAACGTGAGGGTGAAGGTGGTGTGCAAAAGTTTAAATAATTTGGGGAAAACCCAGAAAGGGGAAAGGGATAGGAAACATGACCAGGATGCGACTTGAACTACTTTACGGCAGGAAAGGAATTTGTTAGGGGCTAGGAAGACGGCTGGAAAGGACTGTTTATTAGTTTATGACTTTTTACTGGCCGGTAGGCTTCGCAACCGGACAAGGTGAATTATCTGAACCATAAAGTGTTTTATTTTTTCTTTTTCTTCTAGTCTCGATTCTGCCTTCTTTTGTCGAGGCACGGTGATCGGCGGCCGTTACGCGGATGTATTGCATGTTTCGCACCATTCCAGGGTTTTCGGGCCAATTAAAATATTCAGTTCTTTTACAATTTCAATACGCTCGATGCTGCGTCGTTATAAGTACACATCGCAAAATATGCTGCAATATTAATTATTTCAGTTCCACAAAAAGGGGTCTTTGGTGTGATTTTACAAATCATAGAGTTGAAACTTTCATTCTGATTTTGAGATAACCCTTCGAGGCATCTTTCAAGAAGTTCTTTTTTACTCAGCTCTTCATAAGCAGGTTTTATTGCTGGACATCAGGGTAAAGTGGTGGTTTATGGACAAACTTAACCTGATGACCTTCCGCTTTCGCCTTTCGCCATAAACACTAATTTTCGCTACCTGTAGGACAGTAATGATGCTGGGGGTTGTCATCTGTTGAGTATTTGTGGTAGTAAGTCGCCCAAATAGCGTTTTTCATGTCTTCTACGGAATTGTAGTTTCTTCTTATCGCAAGTCCATAATATGTAGATAACTTGTCGATGAGATTTGCAGTCAATTTTTCCTTTCCTCCCAAACCTTTTTTCGCTTTTTCGATGTTCCGGAGCCGATTGCCCATTCGTTTTTGGACGTGACCGATGCATTCTTTCTTCAGGACAGTAACATCTGGTCCGTACGGTTGCGAAGCCACTATTCCCTTATAGATTTTACTGTCTCCGTCGCCAATGTAATTTACCTACTTCAGATTATACAACTGTACTGATCGTTGAAACATTTCAATTATACCGTCGACTTACTTTCACACTGTGCTTCCTACTCCTTTCGACGATTTTCAATATCTTCACCTTTATTTTTATTTATAACCTAGCAAATTTTACAGTAGCAGCTTTTTATAATTACATCGATGACTGTTCCAGTCTTCGTTCCAATAAGGGTGGCAACGCCATGCAGAGAAGAAAAACCTCGCTTTTGCCATGTTCCATCTCCTGATACCGCTATTTCACCATTGAAATTATCGGTGCCTGTTCCTGTTGCCTGTGATTCTTCCATTGCGGCACGACTCATGGACCCTTTTGCAACCAACTCGATGGCTCTTCGGAAGTATCCAACTGTTCTGTTGTAAAATGTTCTTGTGATGCATTTCGGTAAATCCATTATTGCACAAAACATTTGTAGACGTGAGAAACCGATTCCTATTGATCGCGTTGCAAAAATTCTTCGTCGGTTGATTTCATAAGCATGATCTTTTATCAAGGGGCAAGAGTTGATCATTGTTTCACCACAATTTTCACACTTTAAAATTAATGTGAAACCGAGTCCGCGTTGAACCGTTTCTACGAAAGTGACGTTTCCCTTACAGGTTTTGCAACACAAAAATTGTGAAATTGTATTCAAAATAAAAAAGAAATTTAAAATTCTGTAACTATGTTTCGATTCACATTCGTCACCAAACCTTTGACTAGTATCCAACTTTTTTCCATGACGTACTTGGCACAGCGATGTTGTCACTTGTTCGTGGCAGCTTCAAATTTTTCAAATAGTTCCCCTTCTTACGACGGCCAGGGCGCCCTACATTGTCCCGTTGCCCCTTTGTATCCAGTGTCACTCGATGTGGCAAATCACCGAAGTCAGACCAGGACATAGATTTTGATTCCATATTTAAAACGATAGAAAGTCGATAGTATGTTGCTCACTCGAAAGTTTGTTGAATACTGTGCTAGGTAGTAAGCAGCAGCGGATCACAAATTGTTTGCACAAATTGTTCCCGACGAGACTCGCGGTAAGGACCGGAGTCTAGTAAAGGTCGTAAATCTTGGCTTACAATTAGTTATTACCGTTTCAGATGAAACTGAATGACTGTCTTACGACGACTTTGATTGACGACTCTGCAGAGCTTCCCAGAAAAGGGAAAAGCTCTGAGTATGAATATTCCCTCACCAATTGGCTATAAATACTAGCCAATAGTGTTTTTCCCTAATTGCCATCGACCTATCCGTGTGTCCGTGACATACTCCGTGCGGACTAGGCGATGACATGTGGGGGTGAAGATCTGCAATGTTTAAACATTTGAAACCGCAACGGGAATTTCCACCAGGCCTGGGACTCGCGGCGGGCCCAGATAGGGGTTGCCGGGTCTTAGAAACTCACGTTTTATGACACGTACAATAATTGTTGAGGTCGTAAACGACATTTAGGGGGGAAAAACTATTTCTTAACGGGTTTAACGAATAAAAAGACGTTCTCAAAAACAGCTTTTTAGCTTGTATGTCATGAAACGTACTAACCACCTGCACGCTGGATGGGTCTTCCTTTGTCCAGACCACTAGCCGCTATGGAACAAATGTTTAGACTGGGTGAAAATAAAATCGACTGGTTTATAATGACATTCAGCGAGTGATCCGCGGAACACAAATAATAACAGCTATAAAATAGTCCCCAATTGTTGGGAAAGTATTTTTAGCACGACGCGACGGAGTGTTTTCCATCGAGCCGCTTGCCTGCATCCGGTCGCATGTGCACGCTCTCACATTTTTGGCTGGCATTTCGTCAATTTTCTGAATTTCAGTGTCTAACCCCCTTGATACTACAGAAATGCCTACCATGGCGCAATTTACCAATTTCCATACAAAACTATTTACACAGAAAGATGTGCTGGAACCACACGTCGCAAGCCTTGCAATATTATTGCATATATCGAAATGCACGAACAGCTAGCAAAACTTAAAGAGTCAGCGCCTGGTGTTGATGAGATTAATCGGAAAATGCTTCGGCAGATGCTACGGCACGATCTATATGCCCTTTGGAACATCATATAGGGTACAGATTTCCTCTGATTCTGAAGTTGAACAGAACCACTCTACTACTCAACAATGGGTATCTTACCGACTCCAAAGAATAGCGCCCGATCACGATATTAAGATATCAAGTAGAGGGTATTACGTCTGCTGAATAAGATGCCTCTCCCATGTGCAAAGAGGATTCATAAAAACCGACGGATCACGATATTAAGATATCAAGTAGAGGGTATTACGTCTGCTGAATAAGATGCCTCTCCCATGTACAAAGAGGATTCATAAAAACCGACGGTAATATGGCAAATAACACAATTTTAAAAACATTGATAAAAACCAATAGATGTAAATCAAAACCTTTTACCATTGTATCCATAAGCCTTGCAAAAGCATTCGATTCAGTAAACGTCACATCTATATTTCATGCACTTAAGAAAAAAGAAATACACTATCATATAAATGAATGTCGTAGTTTAACGCCCAGCGTCCCGTGTGACATTTATCCAGATGACTCCCATGGGCAAGGGATTGAGATACATCCAATCAACGTGACCACTAAATCTTGGTGGTCTATCTGTACGACGGGAACCTATTGAACGGACTGATTTTCCACATTCTACCAATTCTCCAGATTGGTGCCGTAGTTGTTTTGTGACACAGCTCACCCATCGGCAGCCTGAAGAAAGGGCCACCTAACCAGCACCTGGCTTTAACACACTGCCCTCTCGAATCCAGCACTAACTCGGACAGCCCCCGAACGGGAAAGAACACCCGTCGAAACGCCGCCGGACAACCGCCAGGAGAACGAAAACTCTGCAACACTTCTGTAACGTGGCAAGGAAAATCTGACCGTTCCGAGGTACCGTTCATTACATCATTGGCGGAATGCTAGTGCTGAGCCCTACACCACTCCCACATGAGGGACCCCACTCCTTTCGACTCTGTTCGATGAGCGCTTCAGGTGCCGTGGGGTCGCTAAGCCAGTAGGCTCCGCTGGTGCGGGAAGTAGGTAGGAACAGAGGTAATCTCGTTAATCTATTCATGCCCGCTACTAAATAGATGACGAGGTATTTGGCTAAAATCTTGGGTACCTTCTCAAAAGAGAAGTTGGTGAACTTCCGAGGTACAAGCCCCTCGTGAAATATATTACAATAACACCGACATTTAACACGCGGGCCAACTTTCTAACGTCACTGCCACGAGATCTACCCACACATTTGAAAAAATTAGAAACAGGGGGTAAATTTAGTTACGTGTAAGTGTGTTTATCGGAGAATACGCACAAAAGTATCGTCCCGAATTCTTCATATATAGAATAAGCGAATCATCTGTCCTACTTGCTACCGATATCATCCTTACAGGTGTAGGAGCCGAGAAAAAATTGAAGGAACCCAACGCGAATCAAACATCCGTGACCTCCGGCTGGCAGACCAGGACTCTGAGCACTACGCCAAGACGTCCTCTCCAATTTCCTCGTTCTTGCTCCTATAGGAGGATTCGTAACAATAGTGATATATCGTACACGACGACATCGATTACTTTGGATATACCGACCAACACGCAAGTCGACACTTGCACACAGGGCAACACATTCCGATGTTCATATGCTGCACCTGTGGCAGTGGATGTGTTAACAAGAAGAAAGTATTTACTGAACTTCACATTTTCCAGAAATTTTCATAAAAATATGCGATAAATTATTAGTCTTTAAATACGTAACACACTAAGACTAATAGAAATATATGGTTCCACTATTATTGGTTTTTGGATTGATTTATGGTTTCAGTGTAATTAAATAATTTCTATTATATTCTTCCCTGCAATCTCTAAGTCCCCAACACACAAAGATCCTGTCCATACTATTGACCATAACCCATCCTTATCCTTTCCCGATGGAAGAAAACCGCCATCTTCTCGTGGTTTCCATCGAGCAATGACACTTTTTTCATAAATAATCAACGAGCAAAGAAACTAACATCTATAAATCAGGTTGTACTTAAAAAGGTGTCATTGGCCAAGAGTGGTTACTGAAATAATTCTGAAAGTATAAATAGGGCCATTTAGTCATATACAAGACATGTCGATATTGTTTTTAGACCATATGAAACGGCTTATCTGAAACGGGGGTACACCAATCAGTTTACAGCTCCTTATAACGTTAATTTTAAATTCTTCATCCTGCAAAAGGGCTCATTTTGTAGGAAGAATTTCAAGGAGAGTAATCTTTTTTTTTTTTAATTAAACACCCGTTGTTGTCACTAGAGGTCACTCTTACGTACACGGAACAGTAAAAAATAGTGATTTTTAATTTTTTTTAACTATGACACTGGTTTCTAGAAAATCTGAAAAAATTATGAGTTAATAAACATGACAGGCAGCTGCTACTGTAAAAATGTGAATGCAGTCATTTGATAATTTCAATAAAAAATTGGCATTTCAAATGTTCAATTTTTTAAAAATAGATTTTTCATTCCAAAAATTTGAAAAAAATCTCAGATATGCAACACTCTGGATATAGTATCTGAAATTTTTTTCATAACGTTTCCTCGGGTAGAACCAAAGAAATCAAGTCTGAAATTAAAATGATGTTTAGGTCGATAACTACCCTAATGATAGGGGTAGAAGGTTAAAAGGAAGCTCTTTCAATTGACGTATCACAAGTTTAAGTATTATTATTATTACTATTATTATTATCAAGGACTTAAATAATAGTCATATGGTATAATATTACACTACCTGCTTCGAGAACAGCGATGTAATTGTTCTGTAGACCCAAACTTCTCAAATCAGGTGTACCATAAAACGTGTCAGCAGGCAGGTGGCTAATATTGTTAAAGCTCAAGTCCAATCTAGTTAAATTATTCATCAAGCCTCCAGCATTTATGAGTGAAATCGCATTATAAGACACATTAAGAGCAAAGTCTGGACCACCGATTTCAGAAATAGAATCCAGATCTAGCGTAGTTAATTTATTAAACTCCAAATGAAGGAAACGTAAATTGGGCAAGCCGTAAAATGCATTTTTTTCCATTTTAATTATTCTATTGTAAGCCAGCGATATCGTCACTAACTTTGTACAGTCCATAATAGAATCGGAATTCAGAACCTTTATCCTATTTCCAGTCAAATCTAAACTTCTTAATTCAGTTAAATTGTGAAAACTGAAATCTGGAATGGCTTCAAGAAAATTGTAACCGAGCTTAACATCTCTCAGTTCAGGATGGACACTGGATAGGAATATTCGTTCCGGCAGGTAGTGAAGTCGATTTGATTCCAAGTTAATGTAGCGTAGCTGCTGGAAAGAATAAAAGGCAGTCGTTTCTATTGTTTGAAAGTTATTGTTGTCCAAAACCAGCCAAAGCAAATTCGAAAGAGGTCTAAGCGCCCGTTGCGGAAACACATCGGTCGCAAACGCGAAACTGAGCTCCAGAATATCGAGGCTCTCCTCGATGCCAATGAAACAATCGTCATCAAGTTCAGTTAGGTGGTTGAAAGATAAACTGAGCTCCTTCAGCTTGCCTGAAAACATTCGTTTGAGATTACTCGATGTTATTAGTTTTACATCTGTCAGTTGTACAGAACATTTATGCAGACGGATTTTCTGCAATTAAAAAAATTGACGAAGTTTCAAGTTCTTGAAAGGAAACGCAATCTTCGAAACTAAGCTTCTCACATTCACAGTTACATCTTTTAATAAACAAACTGGTCGATCAATGGTATGTCGATTTTCTATAAACAAACAGAAGGCCTATAAAAAATTTCAAAACTCAATACTTCTTCCAGGGTAATCAAATAATAAATGACGAAAATGCAACTCTAACAATGAAAAACAATCGTTGCGTTAATTTTCAATGTTCCAACAAACTTCATAAATGTTATAACTATTTTATTTCATTTGTTTAACAATAATACTGCTGTTGCAATCTTGTCTGCCGTTTAATGATAAAAAATGAAACAAGGTTAACTAAACTTCTTCAAAAGGATGAAACGTCGCGAAGAATATTCATTACGTAGGATTCTAAACCAAAACCTTCCTTAAAAAAGGGGAGTAAATGTGCTTCCTAATTTACGTGAATTTTATTATGTTATGTGAATTACGTTACATATTCTTTCAATAATAAAAGAATAAACAAATAGTTCAGGAAAGAAAGTAATAATTTTGAAAAATAAAATTCACGAAACTTTGAGAACTAAGAATATCTCTCAAGCATAGTGTTCGAACCACAGACGAGGTACAGAATGGACCTATCATCTAATGTATTCTTTTATCCCACGTTACCAGGGCTCGCGAATCCTCTCGCCATTCTTGTAACACTTCCAACCACACGTTATCAATTCAGCGTAGGATAAACTTAAAATGTTGGTAATGGTTGAAATTAGAACGAAATGTAACTATAGAATTACTCGACCATTACCTTGTGCGGGATTATGTTTCGGTGCATGTTGAGTTTATTCAACCCTCCACGAATAATGTGCGTACTTGTGCTCGTTTGTTCCTTTTATTTATGTTAGTTGAATGATGTACACTGAGTCTACGCTAGAATCACTTTGTCCGAAAGACTCTGTTGCTTTTCGGAAACTTGCCTTCTTTTCTGGGCGCGCAACACCCTGTGATAGAGGAGAATATAAGACCTATACATTTTTTTTCTTCTACTAGGCAAATAGTTACGAAACAAGCGAGGTCAAGCGGCCATTCTTGTTTTAACATAAACTTTGAAGGTTCTTGAAGAAGGGCCCGTTGCAGTTTTCTGCGATAATTTGTGCTATTTTGAGTTATTTTTACTTTTTTGCCGTCCGTACCGCGTATGGGGTGGTACATGTATGACAGAATTGGAATATCATGTTTCGCTTGATTAATGTGCCTAATTCTATATCTAAATGGCCCTGTTAGTTTAACAGGTAGTATATTTACAGCACAGGATTAGAAATACGAAACAGGTAGAATACATTAATTTTCATTTACTCAACGACAACAATAGATAGCGACGCACACTTAATAAACATTAAGGAACAACTAAAACAGGAAGTATTTTACATTTTTAAATTCAACATTTAACGTTAAATAAGTACATTATCATTTTAAAGTCATATTATGGCAATTTAGTAGGATAAGTTTTCTTAGATTTAGAAATATCACTTAGGCCAGGATTTCGGCGAAATCTGCCACTGTGCGACGGAAGAAATACACAATCCGACGTTTTACTTATAATTTACAACGGATGTAAATTTCCTATGCACAATTTCTTTCACTGCATCCTCAAAAAAAGAAGTTCAACGGTGTCAAATCTAACGAACCAGGTGGCCACAAGTGTGTGGATCTGGTGTGCATTCTATCCATTGTGATCCAAAAATTTCAGTCAAAAATTGAGAGCGTTTCGTCCTGGGCCTCCTAGTGGACTCGTCAGTAAGGCTAGCTAGGGAGCACAAGGCTGGTGTGGGACTTCTCTGACGCAGGTCAGAGTCGAAAAACACGATGGACCTGTTGTTCGGCAAATTAGGACTCGCCTCCGGGCGAGTTTTTAATATAGGGGCAATATGAGTATATACGAGTATGTACGAATTGAGTAGGAAATGCTTCTTTGGTGGAGATCAGCGGCTTACAAAAAAGCAATGCACTAAAACGGAGAAGAGTTGCTATGGGTGTGGTAAAACTAGGGACGATGTAAAAAATTGCACACAAAAACCAACTCAAATTAGGGAAACGAAAATAATAAGGCAAGCGCCGCGTATTATTGTTGAGAGTAGGGAAATAGAAAGTCAACGAGGAAGAAGGAAAGAACGTGAAATAGAAGTGATAAAGATTGGAGAAGCAACCATGGAGGGGAAAAGGACGATAGGCAAGCAAACGAAAGAAAACTTGGAGCAATGGAAGGAAACCTGGGCTGCAAGGTTCAATTCAGGGAAGGGGAAATTCAGGTGAGAAAACCACTAGGAAAAAACAACGAAGAGAAGAAAAATGCAAAACCAAAACCAAAGAAGGGAGTGGCAGTGCTAGTGAAGGCAGAAAAAAGTTATAAAGAAACACTGGAAGAAATAAAGGGAAAAATAGGGTCGCCAAAAGGGATATGCGTTAATAAAATCAGGCCGACCCGTACTGAGGGAGTGCTCTTTGAATTAGAGAATCCCGAGGAAGCACGGGAGTGGAGGAAAAAAATTGACGAAAGTATGGGAAAGGAGTCAAGGGTGACTCTGTTAAAAGAAAGGGAGGGGACCAAAATAAGGGGAATAGAAAGTACGGTAACAGTGGAAGAAATTAAGGATAGAATAGCAAAAGAAAAGGATATGAATGAGGAAGAGATAGAACAGCTGGAAATTGTCAGGCTAATAACGGAGCCATGGCTCGAAAAAACGGTTTTAATTAAACCATCCAAAACGGTGGTGGAAAAATTATGTAAAAAAGGAAGGATTAGAATTCGGTGGACGAACTGTAGGGTCACAAGTTTACTGATAAGACGCTGGGAATGCGGGAGGTACGGACACCATTCCGCAGTGTGCGAAGGAAAAGGGAATAGAAATCAAACTAATTAAGAGGGAAGCGGAAAAGGAATCCCGGTTAAATCAAAGCACAAGGAGAAGGAAGCTTCGAAGAATGCAGAAGAAGAAGTAGCGGGAAAGAAGAAATCACTAGGGACTAATTTGGTTGCAAGTGCAGAAATTAATTAAAATTTCAATTTTAGTTAACTTTACTTATTCCTTCGACACATTTTGAAAGAAAAATATGACGAATTTAAGTAGGCATAGTAATATAAAAATAATTCAAATAAATTTAAACAACTCAAGACCGTCATTGGATAATTTACTGAAGTATGCTAATGAAAAGAACATAGACATGGTAATTGTCAGTGAACCACCTAGAGGAGGGCCTGGAGGGCGCTGGATTACCAACAGTGACGAAACATCGGCAGTGTTCCGTTCGATGCGGAACAATACGGTAAAAATCCTCGAAGGTTCGTTTACGACATGGACGTGCCTACAAATTTAATTTCGCGATTAGCTTTTTTCGAGTTTTAGTTTATTTTTTTTATAGTATGCAATTTCACCTTAAGAGTAATAAAATGTATTCAGTCGTTTCGAGTTTTTCAAACAATAGCTTAGACTTTCACTTTCGTTCGTTCAAACAATCGGCCATATCGTAAACCGGGAACTTCCGAAGGGTCGACCAAACCTCGCTCACAACGGTTTCTGCAGTCGAAGGTCAACCTGGAGGAAATACCCGCGGTCATCGTCGAACCTTCGAGGACCTCCCCCCGATCGAGGCCATAGCCCTCACTCCCGCACCAAGAGGGCTGGCCAAAGGGCGTTCTTTAACGTCTTCGCATTTTTAATCGTACGCTGATTGGAAATTCGGAAAAGGCCAATCAGCATATTCGAAGCAACCTGAAGGTGCCGACAGGGCGAGACTTCACTTCCAATTGTGACTTCGAATCCACAAGATTATTCTAGTCTCAATCGTCCGGAGACTAGACTCGAAACACTCGATTTCTGAAGAAATTTGGAAATCGAAGCGTCGCGACCATCGACGAGACCAAAAGTTAAGCTGGGCCTTACAACCCCAGCCGAGGAATCTTAATCCGCGTTCGGTGATCGCGTACGGGCGAGCAATCTAGCGAGATTGCCAAGCTACGAAGCAGGCAGTATATGTTAGAAATAACAAAATATCTGCAAAATTGATCGTGCAACAGGAAGGCCTGGTAGTAGTAAGAATTAAAAATATCAACATAATGAGCTGCTACTTTTCTCCGAATAGGAATATAAACGAATTTGAAGCATAATGGGAAAAAATGATGGATAATTTGAAAATATGGCAGCTGCAGGGATACAAAAAGAGTATTATCGCGGGGGATTCTAATACCAAAAGCGAAATATGGACAGGAGTGGTTATTCGTAATGATAAAAGAGGGAAGGTAATAGCGGAATCAATGAATATATGTAATTTAATTTGCTGCAATAGAGGCTCCCAACCAACGTGTAGGAAAACGGCGGAAACTTCCATCATAGATATAGGTGTATGTATAACCTTAGTAATTGCGAACTTAGCTAATAATATTATAGGGTGGAAGGTCAGGGACGAAGAGATGCTAAGTGATCAGGAGTATGTTCAATTTAAAGTAATTACAGGAAAAAGAACAGAGATAAGGGTTAAAATGGAAGGGAAAGGATGGATGACCAGCAAATTACATAAGGGAAGGGCAATCCGGGAAATCGATAGAATGAAAGAAATAGGAAAAGAAGGAACAATGCAAGAAATAGTGCACGAAATAGGGGAAGAAATAGAGAAGGTGTGTAAAGCAGCTACGCCAAGAACCGGAGAGAGGACGAGGAAAAATGCATACTTGTGGAGCAAGGAAATGGCAAAAGAAAGAAACCAATGCCAAAAAATGAAGAGAAGAATAAGTAAATTAAGGAAGAAAGGTGGTAGATGCAACGGAATGGAACTACACAGATTGGAGGAAGAATATAAGGAAGAAAGGCAGAAATATAGGAAAAATATCACGATAATGAAGGAAAAAGCGTGGAAGAAGATGATAAGTACCATAGAAGACAACGAATGTGGTCTGCCGTATAAAATCGCCATGGAAAGGCTTAAAAGTGGAATTGGATTGATGGATGAGGAAGAAACACGAGAGGTAATAAAGGACTTATTTCCGGAAGGAAGAATACTAGAACCAATAACGGAGGAAGAAAAGGAGACAATCGGACAAGGGCAGCAAATCACGGAAATTACAGACAAAAAATTGGAGGAGGTAGGGAAAACAATAAAGAGCAGAAAAGCACCAAGCCCGGGCGGGATACCGAACGAGGTAATTCAATTAATAATAAGACAAAAACCAGGGATAATTTTATCTATATTCAATGAGTGCATGAAAAGAATGGAATTTCCACGGGACTGGAAAAAGGGGAAAGTGGTTCTGCTGCCAAAGCAGATTTGAATGTATGCAACAACAAGGAGAAGAAATATAGACCAATTTGCCTACTTAACACCATTGGGAAGGTATGCGAAAGAATAATAAAAAGAAGAATAAGGCAAGAAATACGAGGAAAAATCCATGATAACCAATTCGACTTTAGGCAAAATAGAGGCACGGTAGATGCTATCGATAGGGTGGTAAACTATATCAAAAACGGTGTAGAAAAAGGACAGTACGTGATTGGGGTAGGTCTGGACATTAAAAATGCTTTTAATGCGGCAGACTGGCAGCATATTATGGAGGCACTAAAAGAATATAAAGTAGGAAACTACCTGGCAGCAATAATTAACAGCTACTTTCAAGACAGAACAGGAATGGTGCAAACGATAAAAGGGGAAGTGCAATGGGAAATTACAAGAGGCGTGCCACAAGGATCTGTACTGGGACCAACTCTTTGGAATATCGCCTACAATAAGGTACTGGAAGCAACCAGCAGGATGAGGGGTGAGGCTATTTGCTATGCAGACGACACCATCATCCTAGTAAAGGGAGACGAATTAAGAAGATCTCTAGAAAAAGCAGAGAAAATGGTGAACGAGGTAATTCAGGAGATTAAAAAGCTGGGGTTAAAGATAGCTCCAAGGAAAACGGAGCGAGAAAAGACCGAAAGATAAACAGGAAATCACGGTCAAAAATCAAACAATAGAAGCAATAGAGGGAATAAATTACCTGCGAGTAATATTAGACGAAAAGCTAAATTTTGTTCTACATATTAAAAATGCATCCGAAAAAGCAGGAAGGGTAATGAATTATCTCGCGCCTCTCCTGCGAAATATTAGTGGTTCAGTACAAGATAGGAGAAGATTATTGACACGTGTTGTACAGGCAATTTTCCTATACGGTGCTCCAATCTGGGCTGAAACGCTGATAAAAGCGATTAATAGAGGTCGGGCGTTGAAAATATCCAGAATGTGTGCACTGAGGATTGCAGCAAGAAATCGAACAATGTCCACTGATGCAATTCTGGTGATTGCCGCATTATCTCCTATGGACCTGGCAGCCAAGCAAAGGAAGGAAAGCTACGAAAGGGTTAAGAAAGCCGCGCTGGAATTCCAGGGTGGGAAGGTAAGCAATGCTATAAAAAACAGAATTAAAAAGGAAACCAAGGTGTAGATGGTGGAGGAGTGGCAGAGAAGATGGTAATCACAAAATAGCCAAACTTTCCCGTTTACAATACGGTATGGATAATAGTGTACATTTTGACATTGAGGTGGGTGAGGAAACGCCGTTACACTGTTTTCACCTCAATTTATTAAGATATACATAAGTGTGACGGTAGGTGTACAATTCGCCCGGAAAATACAATCGTTTTATGTGTTAACTGGCCCTGCGACAGCGGTTCGACGGGTACGTCTCGTCTCGGTTGGTAGAAGACACGCGCTCTGATTAGCCAGTGTTTTTCGTTAATAATTCAAAAACGAAGCTTAAACCAATATTACGGTAAAGGAAAAAGTTGTTCAGAGTCACCGTAGCAACCCCTCATTTCCGGGTGTTACACTCTTTACGGGACACCCTGTATACAATGAATGATAATGGGATGATGTGTGGGGTGAAGATGCGGGTTCCACTCGCGTTTGGTTTGCGCCGCGTAGATTCTTTTTTTATCGAGGTTCGCATCTAATTTACATTTTTAACACTAACTTAGCCCCCCTTTTTTTCCTTTTTTTTTTTTTTTAATCCGGACGCGCCCGGTTACAAACACACTTTCATACCCACCCACACATACATACGATACCATGTATATTTACAATTTCTCTCGTTCATTCTCACGCACGCATACCGTTTTTCTCTATATATACTGATCGAGATATTACACTAGTAGGATGTATATACATCTTACGAGCTATTATTTACAATTCTTATTTGCTATGAAAATGATGAGGAAGATAAACGCGAATGCGTAAAGGGTGAAGATTTTATAAAAAGTTTGTCGTACATTTTCCCGCCCAAAGCACCGGTTAGAGAAGGCCAATGCACCGCCCCGGAGGTCTTCCTCTACTGCTGCAGCCAAAAGATTTTCTGTAGGTATTTGTTTGTCTTTTTGCCTCTGTCGATGTCCGGTATGTTGCTATTGCAAACGCTATTGCGTTTGAATATCTCGGTCGTTTTATATGGTCGATGTGTGGAATTTTTGTGTGTCTATGTTGTATCAGGCCTTTTTTGTCGAGATAAATGAACGCTTCAGGTGGTATATAGCCTTTCATTATGGCTTTTTCGAAATACGAGCCAGATTGCCAGACGTTCCCGTTTATGAGGCTGTTCTGTGTGGGTTGTGATGATTTGTAATAGTGTTTTCTCGCAATGTGTATCAACTTGTTGCCGATCCTACTGCAGCCTGCCCTGTTGTAGATTTCTTTATTCGATACGGTTTTGATTATTTCTGCACCGTTCGCGGTAGTTCTTTCTCGCTTATAAATTGAGCGAGGCTCTCAGCACCTTCCTCTCAAAGCCACGGAGCTTTTCCATAACGTGCGGTTTCACGTTGAACCATACTGGGCAGGCGTACAGTAGGATCGACCGCAAGAGAACTTTATACAGTGTGATTTTGATGTTGCGGTGTATGTGTTTGGAGTAGAAGATTCTTCTGAGTTTGTTCCATGCTTTGTTCGTATTTTCGAGTGCGAGTAGTGCGTGTTTGTCGAATGTGATTTGTTTGTGTGGGGTGTGTGTGTTAGTGATGTCGGGGTCCGTTATCGCGAAGCTCCTCCAGCCCCGTCTGTTCGCGTATTAGGCTTGAACAATATAGTCTCGCATTTGTCAATGTTGATCTTTAACTTCCAGTTCTTGCAATAACCTACGATTTTGTTAAAGAGCTCCTGAACTTGTTCCTGCACTTTGGCTACTTTGTGGTGTCCCGAATAAATTACGAGATCGTCCGCGAAAGTGAGCGCGCCGACGTTCCCGTTCCCATTTATGTCAAATAGGTCGAGGAGGTCCGAGAAGTATAAGTTGAACAGTACGAGGGACTTGATCGCCCCTTGTTGCAGTCCGTTCTATATGGTGAACGTCTTCTCGGAAGTTTAGCTATTCAGGGTGACTACGAACGTTCTTCCCGTGATCATGCCGTAAATGATCTTGATGAGCTTGTCTGAGAATTTCTTCTTGATTAACTTGTAGATCAGCTCGCTTGTCCAAACCGTGTCGAAGGCCTTCTCTAAGTCTATCAGTTGTTGAGTGATTGCTCCTGAAGCCGAACTGGTGCTCCGGTATGATGTTATTCTTGGTTATGTGCGATACGATCCTTACGTTTATCACCGTTTCCAGTATCTTGCGCATATTCGGCAGTAGGTTGATCGGCCTGTAGTTGGTGACCGGCAGTAGTTGTTTAAGTTCGAGTGGTCTTTTCCTTTTTCCTGGAGAGCCACCAGTTTCGGCTTTTCAGGAAAAAAGCGTGGAATGAGGAAATTGGACTGGAAGAAGGGCAAGTTGCCAAATATTTCTAAGAGAAATGTTAAAAAGCCGTAAAAATGGAATAACATCGAGAGAATTATAAGGAAAATTATTCAAAAGAAGTAGGGGGTAGACAGGCAAATGGGGTACTAAAGGAACTTTTGGAAATAAAGGAGGGGATATCTCCAATCTAGAAAGTCCAAAAGAGAAAATGAAAGGGAGGGGAACAGCCTGCCAACCTACAGGTAGGGCAGTTCAAATCTAGACACGGAGTGAGCAGGACAGTTAACTAAAATCGGGAGGAAGCCTGAAGTAGGCAAGTGCTCGTGAGAGAAATGAATTAGGAGACTATATTATTAGAGAAAATTGTAAAGTATATGGGACTTTTAAAACCTCTAGGTACCTGGCGACTCTCGATTATATTTAGCCTTACCCAGGTAAGGCAACTTTGCCCAAGTAGACCTCTTTTCCGACCCTCACGTGGGAACAATATGGATTCTTTACAAAAAACAAAACTTAATTTAAGGGAGGAGGATGCGAGTTTGACGGAGGAGGATTCGAGAGAGGTCAGAGGAGGAGAAGGAAGGGTGGACATCATGGAGCCAATAAGGGCTTCCACATGCGGAAATGCAGCGGGTGAGCAGCCTTGCACCACCTACGGGGCTGGCCCGGCTGCAGGAGAGGTTGATGGGGGTGACACATAACTCGAGGGTGTGTCGACCCCATCAACATCAGTCACGAGGGAGGCGCAAGCCTTATTGGGCAGATATAGCCCTGTGCCCGGCATACCTAGGGGCAAAGGCAAAGCCAGGAGGGGTAGGCCGCTGCCCCCCCCCGGATGGCCGTGTCTGCCGGCTAGGGCGACTGCGGGACCGTAGCGACGCTTCCGCGCTCTCCCCCGCCACTGCAGCATCCGCGGACAACAGGACGCGGAAGAAAAGAGGGAGGGCATCCACCATGCCCGATGTCCAGGACGTGGCAGCCGCGAAAAAACGACTTTTGGACACAGCAGAGGAGGACCGGAGGGAGAAGAAGGGGTTGGAGGTGGGCTACCGTTCGGACATCCCACCCCGCCCCTCCCAGTCTAGTAAACCGCTGCCAGACGAGGAGGAACTTCTCAGGGAATTTCGGCAAACGCCGACCCCTGACATCGAGGCTCAGATCCTCGATCAATTGAAAGAGGTGGAGTACATCACCGGAAGCTCCAAAAATCTGCAGGAGACTTTCGTGCGGCGTTTTCGCCTAGCGGCCACTTCCGTGCGCGTGGCCACGACGGAAATAACCAAAAGGACCACAGTAACGGGTCCTGTCTCGCTCCTGGAGGCGGAAAATATCAGCCTCCGAGCGAAGGTTGAAGACCTGGAGGAAAAACTGGCGCGGCTCAGCACCGAGGTGGAGGCCCTTCGAGGCAGGAGACCGGCCAAGGACTGGGACTTGATGTCGCCTCCTCGTGTGCCGCCGCCCCCGAGACACGAGTCGACGGATGCGGGTTCGCGAGATCCCGCTCCGTCGACGTCGCCTACCAAAAAGCGGGCGGCGCCAAGAGGAGGGAGCAAATCGCAGGGAAAGTGTGGAGCTGCCCTCGACCAGCAGCAATCTCTGCTGAAGAAGATAGGGGCTCTGGTCGAGGGGAAGCTGGAGGAGTTCCAGAAAGATCCTGGACCTCCCCCTTCGGATTGGGCACACTGTGGGTGCAGAATCGCCAATAAGGTGGTGGCGGTGACACGCCTCCGGGTGAGATGGACCTCAGTGAGAGTGAAGGTCCTGGAGGCCCGCCCACTACAGTGCTATCGCTGTCTCCACGTGTCGCCATAGCGGCGACTCCGGTCACAGATTGGGGAGCAAGGCGTGCTCCCCACCCACCCGGGGGGCAAAGGCACCCCCCGCCAAGGCCACAGCGACAGATGGGGCTGTAAAAGAAAATGGGCGGGGCTTTTGCGGGGCGGAAGGAAGTCGGCCCGGAGGAAGCCATGGTGAATCGTTAAGTTCACAATGCGCCTCCTCCAGGCCAACCTTAACTACTGCCGTGGGGCCAGGATTTTTTCGAACAAGCCCTGCGGGAGTGGGGGTTGCACGGACCGTGGCAGCCGAGGCGTACTTCATCCCCGACCAACCTTCATGGTTCGGGGACGAGGACGGCTCGTTCCGCCATAGTAGTTGGGAACGTACCAGGTTCCCCGCCCTGTAGGGTCTTAGAGCAAGAGCGGGGATTCCTCGCCGTAATGTGGGGGGGCATGGCGGTGATTGGGTGCTATGCCCCTCCCTCTCGCACCCTCGAACAATTCGAGGAGTACCGGGAGGTGGGCGGCTGCATTGGCAGTGTCTGCATCGTCCGGTGTTGGTCCTGGCAGATTTTAATGCCCACGCATCTGCGTGGACGTCTCCCGGGACCGACGCGAGGGGGAGGGCAGTGTTCGATTGAGCGGCGGAGCGAGAACTCCGGTTGTTGAACCGGCGTTCAGTCGCTACGTGCGTGCGATGGTAGGCCACAGTCGATTTGACTTGGGCGAATCCTACCGCTGCGTGGCGTGTGGTGGGGTGGAGAGTGGCGGAGGAGATGGAGACCTTAAGCGATCATCTATACATCATGGTCTCTTCCTCCTCCGTCATGACGCAAGAGGAGCCACCCCGCCACCGCGGCCGTGATGAGGCCCAATCACCGCGCTGGGTGCTTCGGCGCCTGGACGAGGACGCCCTGATGGCAACCGTCCATGTCGTGGTCTGGTCCGTAGGTAATCAGACCGGATCCGTCGATCCAGCGGAGGGGTCTGAGTGGTTCCGGGGCGTGATGACGTCTATTTGCGACGCCGCAATGCCCCGGGCCAGACCCCTCTTTAACATCATTTTTCAAAAGAACGATTTAGTTGCGACCCAAGATTCCTTTCATGCACTTTGTCCTCGCGACGAGTAGAATACGCTACAAGCAACACAAAATTTGACTCTGAATTCCAAGGTCAAGGACAATTTTGCACCTAGTTTTTTGTACAAATGTACACCGATCCAAAGGTGTAGAATCCCGCTGTGGTGGTATTTACACAACCTTTTTATACACCCTGAACAACACATGAAAGCTCTATTAATACATCCACATGTTTTAGCCTTTATTTCAGTTGAGAATGCTGCCTAGTTTACATCAATGAAATGTTGTCGGTTTTTTGACAATCGCGATGCGGAAATATTGGATGCATAAAAATTTTGAACACTATTGCAGTATCGGGAGCGAAAATAGGGAAAATAGGGAGCGAGTTGTTGGCGTAGTGGGCACAACCTCGGCTTGAGCCGACGGGGTCCCGGGTTAGATTCTCCCGTTGGGTCCCTCAAAATTTTTCCGTCGGTTCCTACAAATAGGGGCTCGTCCGGGATTGAACAATATAGAAAACAAGCTTGAATAAAAATTAGTCGCGTGGTGATTGTGTATTGAGAGCGTAAAATTGTTAAAATTAGTGGGGAAGTGTGGTGAAACATTGACAATCGCAAAAATAAATTAAACGTGGAGTGCCAACGATACTATTGTCAAAATGGAAGAAAGGAGCAGTGGTAGCGACGAACTGACACGCGTTGAAGCTATGAAAATAACTGAATTATAAAAGACGAATTAAACCGCCGTAAGCTGAAGACGGACCGGTAAGAAGAAGGAGCAGCAGGATCGTCTTCGAACTTTCCTTGCGCTAGAAATGGAGCAGGGAAAGCACGACGATGAGGCAGAAGGCACTGAGAACGAAGAGAGCGGTGTTCAAGAGACATGCACCGCACCAGGGTTGCCGACAAACATACGCAATTGATAACCTTTAAAGATGTGGAGGAATCGATGAATACGTTTAATGGCGATGATACCGTACGGATACCTGTTTGGCTTCAGGACTTCGAGGAAATGACGGAATTGTGCGCTTGGAGCGATGTACAGCGCGTGATCTACGCGAAGAGATTGTTGCGTGGATCAGCAAGATTATTGTTGATTGGATTACTGCCGCGAGAACAGATCTAAGTCGTTTTAGTTGTTTAGTTGTTCAACCGTATTAGTTGTTAGTTGTATTATAGTTTCACCCGCGTTAATTTTAGTCATTAATAATTTTCTATATATCCTATATCAATAAAATATATCATCTTTTATTTTACTACACTATGTATGTCGAATGGAATCCGTTTTCATAGGTACAACTTTTTACATTTATTTCTGTTCAGAATGCCTGGAAATGGAAATCCCTTTACGTAATGTCATAAAATAATTTTACCTGGGCGTACACATTTTTTTACCTATGGTATAGAACATACAGTAAGTATGAAAATGAAAACGTTCTTAAGAATTTATTAGTCGTTTTGAACCATTCAAAAAGGCAAATTCAGTGCGAGAAGTTTGTGTAAGTGCTTGAAAATTATTTGGAGTAGAAGTGTGAAGTAATGGAGTGCAGTATGAATTGTGAAACTTCCTGTTCTTTGAATTTATCTCATCTCCTTTTGAAGAGGATTACGCAGAGGTAGAAAGTGTTTTCGATTTATTGCCACCAACCGCAACCTAAACGTTAACTAACAAGTGCTGTGATATACTGCGTAAATATATTAACTACACAGAAAATCATAAAACCTCTTGAGGGATACTATGGAAATTTGATGATGCGGTCTCGTTTAATGAGGAAGACATTTACTGAAAAAATTTCAAAAATTATCTCTACCCATACTTTCACGGACAATGAAGAACACCAGTTCGATAATGAAGAATGTGCGGAGGAAACGGATCCTCATGACGGCATACGAGATCCACCCACACAAAAATCATCGTCAATCATTAGCGATGAATCCGATAATGAAACTGCAATGTTCCATTATCGGTAAAAGCAAAAGTGGTTTCCCTTGCCAGGATTCATCAGAACTGGAGCCTGCAATCATTACAATCCAAAGGAAGCAGGCTTCTGAAGTCAAAAACACAGTTATCAAAATGGATAAAACACGTTGAAGAAGGTGGTTCCATGCAGGATAAATTAGAGCAAATAGATACCTACTGTCCGACAAACCAAAGATGAAGTCTCAGGCTAGAAGTAGTTTGGGCCTAGAAGTAGGAGATGTGGGAGAACTTGCGACGGCTCGCTGTTAGTAAGCCAATAGGGATAGAATAAGGCTATCGCTGTTACTCTTAGGTCTTCCTTTATAGTCAGCCAATAGGGATAGAATAAGACTATCGCACTTACTCTTCTATGAACAATAGATGACGATTGGGTCTCGTTCGAGCAGTCGGTAAACAGATGAGCAGTCGATAATTCACCGGAATGATATTTTCAAGCGCTCGAAAAAAAATTAAGTTTACGTCACGCAGACACCATAAACAGGCGAACAGATGACTGCGCGACGCCAAACGACGTGCATCATGGTAAACTTTACTTTTTTATCCCATGTTCCCAAAATTTCTCTATTATTTTGATAAGCTTATTTTACAGGTTAAAGTTCAAGCAATCCAATATTATTTTTTCCAAATTATTCTATGAGGGGGAACAGTGTCAAATCAGCAATTGAAACTTTAGAAGCGATTATTGTTATGTTTGCTAATAATGAATAAATTTCTGTATATACAGGGTGATCCACACAACTTGTTCACCCTGAATAACTTCTGAAGTATCCATTGTATGAAAAAATTTTTTATAGAAATGTTGAATGGTTTGGAGATCTTTTTTGTAGATGGAGGCGTTTCGGAGATTTCAAGGTCCACTTCGGTTTTTTTATATGGAATGGCCACGGCCTTTCGTGTTCGTTGTACCCGCTTTGCCTACTCGTGTCGCAGGTTTTTTCCGAAAACAAGCTCGACCATATGATCGGCCCGCTCCGGTCATTAACTTCCTGCATTACTGATAATAATAAATAAAAATACTGCTGACACTAATGCAAAATTTGAAGCCAGCACACTAACAGAATACAATGGACTGTAAAAATGGTTAATGGAAATCTAGGACAAAGTCCCATAAGGTAGTAGGTCTATTTTATATCTCGTCTGTGGTTTGGACGAATAACATAGATAAACATTATTATACAGTACTCACGCGGAAATGAACGAGATTGATAAAAGCACAATAACAATACACCAAATTTATATTGAAGCTTACTTGCCCCTTTGAACGTCTCCCCCTTCAGTTTCGTCAAGGCATTGTTCCTAAGTAACAAAATCTCAAGGTCCTCTGCCCACTCGAAATCACCCGACTGAATGTGGAAGATTTTGTTATAACCGAGGTTAAGGTGCAATAGCCTCTGGCACCTAATTTGAAAACATCGAATATGACTATAAGTAGTCGCTGTGCACATACGCGCACGCGTACAGGGGAAAAATTTAAGAGGTAATTCTGGAAGCTACAATAAGATGAAAATTAAAAGTAAGAAAATAGCATTTGAGACTTCGCTTCTAGTAACTGAAATATTGAAGTATAAAAATATTCTTGTAACTGATCAGCCCTCGCTACACCAACGAATATGGGGAACATCAAGATACGGGGGTATAGTGATCCTAAAAACCGACGATACATGGTCGATACCCCACCTCGTACAAGCCGCAAAGAAGAAGACCGTAATATTCGTCATCGTAAACAGCATTGACGATGTTACGTTCCGAACAAATTCTATTTTTTATTTATTATGCTTTAATTGTTTACCGACGGGAATGCGATTTGATAATGCAAATCATTGTAGGAACTCCTTAATCGATCGCAGACGCAGCCTTTGGAATCAACCTTCCTCGGAATCAACGCGGTTCATCAACAGTATAATTTAGATATACGGCAAACGGTACCGTATCTTCTTGGAACTCGCCCGTAAACCGAATGTTCACTATGCATTTTAAGGGTGTCGAAATATTTATATCGAGAACAGGACATTCTTAGTTAAAATTCAGGATAGCATCTCTGACATCTACAAAATCAATACTGGCGTTCCCTAGGAGAGTGTTTTAGGGCCCGCTTTTTACACACTTTAATCAGCCGATATCCCCACTAGACCAGATAATACACTACTCACATTTGTTGATGACACAGCTATATTAATTACTCACGATGAACAGTGGCTAAATCATTGGAAAATAACTAAAAATACGGATGAATACAACCATATCATTTTCACCTTAAAAAAAGGCACTGTACCTCCTATCATACTCTATCACCACATCATACCACAAACCAAAACAGTTAAATATTTAGGACTACATCTAGATTCCAAACTTATTTGGAAACAACGCGTATGTACATAAAAAACCCTTGACACGCCTTTCATTCATCGGTGTAGGAAGGTTTGCTCGGCTACAGGGATATTGTTGTATACCGACATTATCTAATATTCTAAATCGCGCTTTACATTTAAGTATCAGCCTTCCTTGCTGATTTTGTAAATACTCGATAACCAATGACTTCATCCTCTCCTTGCCACTCATCCTCGAATCTCGACCTCATGACCTCATCCTTTCCTGACTAACTCCGACTCAACCTTGGACTCTGCCATTGGTATACCAAACCCTTAGAAATCCTAATTCCCACTCCTCAAAATACGAATTACACCTTCTTCCTCAAAAATCCAAGAATAGTTCCTTGACCGTTACGGACGCCGCTCCTTAAACTATAGAACAGTCCGCTAACAAGATTATTGTACTTTGTCAACGTGTCTCCGTTCCGTGATACTTGTACGTTGTTACCTAATAAACAATCGGTATACGGAATACAACAATATTTCTAAAAGTTATTAATTAAAAAACGAAGCTAGGAACGTAATTTTTTTATTTTTTATTTTCATCTCATTTTGACTTCTATAATCACTTCTTAAATATTCTCCCAGGAACGGCCAAACACCTTGTATATGAAGCAATCCAAAATACACTAAAAATGCTTGAACCATATGATGGACGATGAACCGTTCCATCAGAACGAACTAACTGCATTATTACTACATTATTACAGCGCGGACCACTTTCAACGTTGTTTCAAATAAATCTAATATTTCTATTGGAATCTGTTGCAAGAAGTACTCAGCGTTACAATTCGAATGCGGTCACTTCATTCATTTTGTTTCATCTCGTCACAGGCATTGTACCATTATCTCATCACTTTTATTATTACATTTCTTTTGGTTTTTTTTATTAGTAGTTTGTTGCAAGAAGCATTCGGCGTTACAATTCGAATGCGGTGACGGTTGCCGGCGAAAGCTTTTTACCGGAGCCCAACGACTCAAGCAAAAACTGTTTTACTTGCCGGCGTCTAATCTCAGGCACACGCATTCGCGCACACACCTAGCCGAATGTTTGGGCCCGGGCTAGACGCCGGCAACCGTCGCCGAGGGGCATTGAACTGGCTCGCTCCATCTCGCTCTGACTGCCAATAATGACGTCAGAAGGGCAGTAACCTCGTCGAACGATCGTTCATCGATGATCGGCTACGGATCTTTTTCAAAATCCCTACAATCAAGATCGTCGGTGGCGGTCCCTCGGCGGGGTATAAAACACGGACGAGAAGACGCGACTGTCCTTTCGGAATCGCTGTCCTAATCATTGCTCTGCGACGTTACGCGCCTATTGCTATACGAGTCTGTGCTACGGAACATATTGAAATACTTGTACCAGCGCGCTCCACTGGGTTTTTTTTCGTTCGCGTGCTAGTCATCGTTGTCGTCAATTATTCTCTGTACCTGGTTATTTGTGTGTCATTGTACTATCTACCTCTAGAGTAAAATATACGTGTTATGTATCTACCAACTGCACTGTCAAATCCTACCACTAAAGTCAAACGAAACAAAATCAATTCCAAGAAACGTTCAATGTACATTATGATCATTTTAATTTTAGAAGTTAAAAATTTGGTTACTTTATTTATATCATTTTGCAAATATGAAAAGATCAAAAAGAAATCTATGTATCAAAGTAATATTTGTAAAATGCTACTAGGTATTAACTTTTTCAACAGCTTCACTTAATTTAAAATTTGTTGAAAACTGTTAGAATTATGGTAATAAATTAAAAGATATTATTTTAATTATGAATCTTCTTTATTTTGATACGCGAGGAAGGCACGTCGCTACTTAATCAATCAGACAAACATCGACAAGACGCTGAGAAAAAAAACGTATCAGCGTCACCCATACTAAACAGATGGTTACTATGTTATTTCTATATATATATATATTAATCTGGCTCAGTATGTTGATTATTTTTGCTGTTACTATTACACAGACACATACTCATTTCTCCTTATAATCCAACAAAAACCTTGTATCTCATACATATGTATGTATTCTATTGTTACTTTCTCCATGCTTGCAACAGAGTTAACCCTCTATGGGCCGAATATTTTTCTTGACTGTAAAAAAATTTATGTAACGTAAAATTAGCAAATATCGACCTATAAATACAGAATAACAGTGAATTCAGCAGTTTCGACAATTTTATCATAACGAATACATATTGTAACTTTGAAGTAACAACGGTTATCAAGAAAGTTACTGGTTAATAAGGAGACATTGTACAACAAGACGTTTATGCCATTTTGTGGAAGAAAGTTCAATTATTTAATAAAATATCGATATATTAGTATGTGACTTGAAAGTTACACGGGCCCATAGAGGGTTAAGTTTATTTTTGCATGTTGCTTTTCTAAATTTGTAAATAAATGAGTCACATTACACAGGAAATGGTGCGAATCATTATCGATTAAGTAAAAGAACCCATTAGAATGTGTTTTTTATACATTTCAGTGCATTTAAATTTGTTATCTTTGAAAATATTATCCATGAAAAAAGATCACTTTCTATTTTAGCAAATTAATGCAAATAAGTTAAAAGAGCAAATACCTGGACAGAGCCGCAACGGGAACCGCATCCAAGCTGTTCGTGGCTAGCGAAAGTGCTCGTAGATCCTCCGCGAACTCGTGAAACGCGTCTCCAGATATATTCCTTATGTCGTTATTGGCAAGATACAGGTACGACAAGTTTCTCAGTCGACTGACTGCATTAGGAACACTTGGAAGGTCGTTGTTCTCCAAATTCAGATACTCTAAAATGTCTTCCAATCCTCGAAAAGCGTTATCGTCAATATTTTTTACAGAATTCGTGGACAAATGGATCCTCTTAATTTCCAGACGATCAAACATTCCAGCAGGCAATAAAGTTAACTTATTGCTATCCAAATTGAAATCTTTAATTCTTAAAGTTCGATTAGTTAAGCTCGGTGTACGAATCCACTCTATGCAATTTTCGCTGACATCAACCAATTCTAGGTTTGAACTTTGAAAATCGGGCAGTTCAAGGTTCTTAAAGTTGTTACCCCGCAAATATAGCCACGTAAGATCTTTTAATGCTTTCAAAGAAGACGGAAAAGATTTCAGAAGGTTACTGTTTAAACTCAAAGTGTGCATGTTTCGAGGTAAACTATCTTCTGAAAATTCTTCGATATTATTGTTGTCGAGATTCAACCAAACTAGAGATTCGAATGTAGAAAATATCTTTGGTATCTCGATTATCGAATTGTCTCCGAAAAAAGCGTTTGTTAGCGTATCCTTTGTGTACCCCCAATCGCCATCCAGTGATGTTAAATGATTACTGAAAAAGAATTGTTCTATCAGTTTGTTAGATACTTTCTCTAGGTGTTAGATAAATCACATAAATATACAATATACCCAGCCAGTTATATTTGCGTAATTAATACATTTATAAAGATTTGTTTACGCCTAATAGTTACAATGACTGTATCTCTTTCTTTTTGTGTCAAAGTTTTAACGTAATTGTTAAGTACAGCGGTTTATGACACGGACGTGCCAAGGAGGTTCTTTTTGAGATTAGTACTTTTAGTTCATTATTAGCATGTTTTAAGGATCAAAGTGCGCCCTGGCGAGAGAAAAATTAAGTCCTTTTCTCTCGTCCTTAATAGCCATACCGTGTCATAAAATGGGCCTTCCGAAGGGTGACTCAGGATTTATTGAAACTGTCACAGGATCGACGTGGTCACAGCCCGAAGAAAATTCCGTGCTGTTGTCAAACGTTCGCCACCTACGTCAAACTACCGTCATCCCTTCCCCAAAGCAACGTGCTAAGGGCGCAAGAAGAGGGTGGTCACGGAGATGAGGCACGTTGATTGGTCGACTAAAAATGTAATAACGAACTAATTAGCGGGCATATCCCTCGGAGGAACTAGTCCTAATATGTATAAAAGGATTGGAATCGCCGAAAGAAGGATGAGACAAAAAAGAGACAAAATTGTAACAAGTACATATAAGACACATTCGACACCTGAATGAGTGATAACAAGTAATTCGCGACCAGTTTGCGATATTCGACAACCAGATAGCGATTCAGTGCAATACGTCTGGTCTACATTCTGTTGGCACATACACATAAATGCAATAATCTACAATGCCAAACCGACCTTCCTAAAACGAAGCGCGGGAAGTTGCGTTAACAGTAATCAAAGTGTTATGTTTGATAGTTTAAAACAGAGGAGATCTCGAAGTTGCTCTATATGAAGTGGTCAGACAAATTCTAGGCCTGTGGTGGGGCATTATATGACTGGGGTAGTGATCGCTTGGCCTGAAGAAGCAGTAGTGATCGTACGTGCTGAGAAAAGTAACCGATGCACAGTGTTTCGCATATATTGTACAATGGGCGTTCGGGACAAAACTCATAACTTCTAAACTAATCAATTTTCGACCTAAGTCGTCTAATACTTTTTTGTAAAGAATTCACATATGCATTGATTGATACGTCAAAAAATATGTTTTCATTAAAAGAAATTGTAGTAACATTTTTGTAAAATTCCACTAACGCAATTTACTATCAACTGATTACCGATTAATTTTTATTTGAACAATTTTTTCATCAGTTCCTCGGAAATACTTGAAAAATCGTAGCGATCGTTTTGCAGACGCAAATATCATAACTTCCTATACAACATTCACAATTTTTCCTGTATTTGTTTTTTGTAATTTTCATAACGTAGAATAATAAAAAAATTAAATAACAGTTTATATAATAAGAAAATCGGTAACAAAATTAAACGTGATTCCACGCCAAATCGAATACTTTTTGACGTCGACATCAGGGATTTTGTTCCAAATGAAATGCAATAATGCAGTACACGTGAAATTAGTTGGGGTTTAAAGCATCATTTAGCTGGTTTCGAATTTGTTTAAAAAACCATGGAGGATTGGCCGTGTATTGTTCAAAGAAGGACAAGAGAGGAGTGTTTAGACTAACAAGTGATTTATCGTTTCACGAGACCCACGAGTGAGGTTTAGAGGCTACGTTAAGGGCCCGAGCGGTGAACGCGAATTACGATTTTGATTATTTCTTCCGTTTCGGGCAAATTCGGGCAGCTGAAGTTCATGTTAATATAAAGTTTAATGTTCCCTAAATTAATACAGAAAAAATTACGGAGGTATTTTTTGGTATATCTTTTAAAAGACTCATCAAAGTTAATAAATATTTTACACAAAAAATAGTACAAATTATTAGTACTATTAAAAAAATTGCTCCGCAGTTTTGAAGGTATGATAGTACTAAACACAATTTATAAAAATCAAATTAAAAGCATAAACATTCCGCCAATGACACGTATTTGAAAAAATAATGAGAAATTTGGAATGAATTTCTAGTATCATTTTTTACTTCAATATGGTAAATTAGGCAAACGTCATGGGTAATATTAAAACCTCCGTTCCTTTATTAACACTTTAAGATACAAACGATTGTGAATCAAACACTTCAGATTTTTTACTTTTGTCCATTGCATGAAACACTGTACGATGGTACGAAACACTTTCCGAACGTAACTCTAGAGGTGTGTGAGAATCCGAAAATTTCGGGTACCCGATACTCGGGTCGGAACGGGAATTATTTCGGTCAACTCGGGACGTTCAAAATTTGCAGAACTGTGTTTCAGAACGAACTTTGTTGAATACGACCGTGAATTGGAAGTGTTCACTATCACTACTAGTACACTTTCTTCAGAATTTATAAATTTCGATAAAACGAAATGAATATGTAGGTAGGTAGTAGTGATTGAGGCTTCCGGGTGTAAGCCGTGTCCAAAAGGAAGTTCGTTCCGACGTTTCGCCAGCATTGGAGCTAGCTTCATCGGGGTCTGAATTTTTAATTGATCTATCTATCAAAAAATCCGGCTGGCTGAATCAACGATCCGGAACATGGACATGGGTACATATAGGAGTGAACATCCTGACGCACACCAATATCAGTGTGTCTTCACACTCTCATGAAGCTAACTGTAATGTCAAGGAAACGTCGGAACGAACTTCTGTTTGGACACGGCTTACACCCGGAAGCCTCAACCACTACTACCTACATATTGATTGTCGTCCAACACTTGAGAGACAAGGAAAGGCTGGAGCACAGGCTCCTTGACATTGGAGCTACATTATTGAAGATCTTCTACATAATCTGGCATAATCTACATAATCTACAACTAAAGAAGACTTAAAGCAGAAAATTAGGAGACCTACCGGGGATGAGGACCCGGGGATAGTCTTCGTGAGACCAAGTTATGCAGAAACTAAAGTCGCGTGCATACGGCTCGATGAAGAGGGAGCTAGAAAACTGGTGAAGGCTGAGTCTATCAGGATTGGATGGTGCAGAAGCAGAGCGAGCCCATTGGAAGCAATTACGAAGTGCTTCCTCTGTGGAAAGACAGGGCACATGAAATCTCAATGCAACCTAAAGTAAAAGAAGTGCTATAGATGTGGTGTGCCGGGGCACGACGCGCGTGTATGTAGATTCAGCAATCAGCAGCCGACAGAAAGTATGGATGGTAGAAAGAATATCAAAGACAAATGGTGATATTCCTATAATTCAATTTTCTTGATTGATGGGAATCGGAAAACTTAAAGGCCAACTTGTAAGATCTTAGAGTTTAGAGGAGATGACAGTAGAAGTTAACGTGGTGAACAGGGCAAGGACAGTTGGAACCCAGACGGCGATGAATGTTCCAAGCAGGGAAGGAGGCTCGTGGGCTGTGCGGATAGGGGCTAAGGTTCAATATTTAAACTGTTAACGCGAAAAGTGCCACGTGAAATTGGCGGAAAGATGAAAGGGATGCCTGCACCTGTCACTTCCCGTCGATTTTCGGTGACAATCTGGAGAGACCAGGAGAAAATGTAGAAGTGCAAAAGCGTCCAACAGTGTGGATGGGAGGTTCAGCACACGTGCATGGTACTCGCGTGGACAGGAAATACCGAAGGAGACCACAACATCCAGGTTTCTTCAGGCCATTTTTCTACTGTGGAGAACGAGGGAGGCACCATTACCTCCCCCTCTCGCGGTAAAGAGCGTTTTTGACGGAACGACTGTTTCCACAGGACATCAGCATCTGTTGCCTGCAAGACAGTTGGAGGACAACGTTGGAACGCCTCGAACGTCGACAAACAGGGTAAAAGTGTTTTTAGGCCAAATTTAACGATACCGGTAATGGTGCATTGATGTGAGCCGGTTGACGGACGTACCGTTTATGTAGAATTTTTCGCCTATGTAGATTTTTTCCGTGAGTAATAGTAGGCTCTCCCTCATTCCGGATGGAGGACGATACGAACAAAAATTACGAGGGCAATGAGTAACGTCATTCATTTTTGTGGACTGTAGCATGCCTGTGAACTGATTCGCGGCCACGCGTGACAAAAGGCAAATCGCGAAAAGTATCGCTCCAGGAGAGAACTGTGATGCTATCTCGCGGTAAAAACTACACTACCGGCCAAAAGTTTGGAATCACTACATAAATTAAGAGAAACAGGATATTTCTAAGA
>NW_017100315.1:0-761 GCF_001263275.1 Habropoda laboriosa | reverse complement strand
ACTACATTTGAGTACGAGTATCGTACCAGTACGTTACGTGAAAATCGCGAAGAAATACTATCTGCAAGCGCGACGTTATAGGTGTTTTCGCTTCGTTTAACAGTACGACCGGTACCGTTTGAGTTTTGAATAATAAAGCACACCGTTCTATTCGGTATCAAAAAATGGTAAGATTTCGTTGGTCACATATAGTTTTAGGAATTAATTTTAAAGTCGGAATATTTAGTTATCTGTATTTGCCCCCACCATCGCAGAGAGAGAATTCGACGCCGATTTCCAGAATGCATAGCAGTATCATACTCTACTTGGAGTACGAGTATCGCACCGGTACGTTACGTGAAAATCTCGAAGAAATACTATCTCCAAGTGCGACGTTATAGGTGTATACTAGCTTCGTTTACCAGTATCACGGGAACCGTTTGGCTGTCGAAAAAACAAATCACACCTTTGTATTCGGTACCCGAAAAAGGTAACGTTTCGTTGGGATCAAATATTTGTAGGGAATATTTTTAAAGTCGTAATATATAGTTATCTGTATTTGCCCCCACCAAAGAAGTACGAAAATTCGACGCCGATGTCCAGAATGCATAGCAGAATCATACTCTATTAGGAGGACGAGAATCGTACCGGAATGTTACGTGAAAATCGCGAAGAAATACTATCTCTATGCGCGACGTTAAATGTGTGTATTCGCTTCCATTAACATTAACACGGGAACCGTTTGAGCTATTGCAAAAACAAACCACTCCCTTGTATTCGGT
>NW_017100314.1:0-913 GCF_001263275.1 Habropoda laboriosa | reverse complement strand
ATCGCGAAGAACTACTATCACCTAGCCGACGTTATATTTGTATATTCGCTTCGTTTTAGAGGAGCACGGGAACCAATTGAGCTATTAACAGACCACACCTTTGTATTCGGTACCAGAAAAAGTTAAGATTTCATTGGATATATTTAGCTGAAGGAATTATTTCTAACTACGAAATATTTAATTATTTGTATTTTCCCCCACTATCGTATTTCGAAAATTCGGCGCCGTCGTCCAGAATGCATAGCAGAATCATACTCTATTTTGAGTACGAGTATCGTACCGGTATGTTACGTGAAAATCGCGAAGAACTACTATCTCCTAGAGCAACGTTATATGTGTATATTCGCTTCATTAAACTGGTACGCGGGAACCGTTTGAAGTAATGAAAAAATAGACCACACCTTTGTATTCGGTACCAAAAAAAGGTAAGATTTCATTGGATACATTTAGCTGAAGGAATTATTTCTAACTACGAAATAATTAATTAATTTCCCCCACCATCGTAGTTCGAAAATTCGGCGCCGATGTCCAGAATGCATTGCCTAAACGTACTCCATTTAGAGTACGATTATCGTACTTGTACGTTACGTGAAAATTGCGAAGTAATACTATCTCCTAGCGCAACGTTATATGTGTATATTCGCTTCGTTAAACTGGTACACGGGAACCGTTTGAGCTATTGCAAAAACAAAGCACACCTTTGTATTCGGTATCAAAAAAAGGTAAGATTTCGTTGGATGCATTTAGCTGAAGCAATATATTTTTGAAGTCGATATATTTAGTTATCTGTATTTGCCCGTACCATCGTAGAGAGAAAATTTGACGCCGGCGTCCAGATTGCATAGCAGGTCAGTGCGCCATTTGGAGGACGAGTATTGTCACAGTATGATATGCGAAGGTCGCGAAGAACTAC
>NW_017100313.1:0-16626 GCF_001263275.1 Habropoda laboriosa | reverse complement strand
ATATAAAGGTGTGCTTGGTTCTTCTATATCTCACACGGTCGCCATGTTACTGTTATACGAATCAAATATACAAATATAACGTCGGCAATGTGATAGTTGTTCTTCGCGTCATTCCCATAACATACTGGGGCGATACTCGAAAACTAAATGGCGTACGATTCTGCTTTTAATCTAAGCGAATATACACCTATAACGTCGGCTAGGCGATAGTAGTTCTTCGCGATTTTCACGTCACGTACCGGTACGATACTCGTACTCAAAATAGAGAATGATTCTGCTATGCACTCCTGACATCGGCGCCGAATTTTCCAACTTCGATGTGGGGGAATATACATATAATTAAATATTTCGAATTTAAATATAATTCCTTCTGCTTAATATATCCAACGGTATCTTATAATTTTTCGACCCCGAATATAAAGGTGTGCTTGGTTATTCAAAGCTCAAACGGTTGCCGTTATACTGTTAATCTAAGCGAATATACACCTATAACGTCGGCTAGGCGATAGTAGTTCTTCGCGATTTTCACGTCACGTACCGGTACGATACTCGTACTCTAAATGGAGAACGATTCAGCTATGCATTCTAGACATCGGAGCAGTATTTTCGAACTACGATGTGGGGGAAAATACAGCTAATTAAATATTTCGGGGTTACAAATAATTCCTCAAACTAAATGTGATCAACGAAATCTTACCATTATTTGATACAGAATATAAAGGTGTGCTTTGTTATTCAAAGCTCAAACGGTTGCCGTTATACTGTTAATCTAAGCGAATATACACCTATAACGTCGGCTAGGCGATAGTAGTTCTTCGCGATTTTCACGTCACGTACCGGTACGATACTCGTACTCTAAATGGAGTACGATTCAGCTATGCATTCTAGACATCGGAGCAGTATTTTCGAACTACGATGTGGGGGAAAATACAGATAATTAAATCCTTCCACGTTAAAAATAATTCATAAAACTAAATGTGACCAACGAAATCTTACCTTTTTTCGGTACCGAATACAAAGTTTGGGTGTGATATTTCAATAGCTCACACGTCTGCCGTGTAACTGTTAAACGAAGCGAATATATACCTATAACGTCGGCTAGCCGATAGTAGTTCTTCGCGACTTTCACAACATATACAGCGGCAAATATCGTACTCTAAATGGCGTGCGATTCTGCTATGTATTCTGGACGACGGCGTCGAATTTTCGAACTACTTTGGTGGGGGAATATACAGATAATTAAACATTTCGAATTTGAATATTATTCCTTCAGCTTAATGTATCCAACGAAATCTTACAATTTTTCGACCCCGAATATAAAGGTGTGCTTGGTTATTCAAAGCTCAAACGGTTGCCGTTATACTGTTAATCTAAGCGAATATACACCTATAACGTCGGCTAGGCGATAGTAGTTCTTCGCGATTTTCACGTCACGTACCGGTACGATACTCGTACTCTAAATGGAGAACGATTCAGCTATGCATTCTAGACATCGGAGCAGTATTTTCGAACTACGATGTGGGGGAAAATACAGCTAATTAAATATTTCGGGGTTACAAATAATTCCTCAAACTAAATGTGATCAACGAAATCTTACCATTATTTGATACAGAATATAAAGGTGTGCTTTGTTATTCAAAGCTCAAACGGTTGCCGTTATACTGTTAATCTAAGCGAATATACACCTATTACGTCGGCTAGGCGATAGTAGTTCTTCGCGATTTTCACGTCACGTACCGTTACGATACTCGTATTCTAAATGGAGTACGATTCAGCTATGCATTCTAGACATCGGCGACGAATTTTCGAAGAACGATGTGGGCGAAAATACAGTTACTTAAATATTTCGACTTTAAAAATAATTCCTACAGCTAAATGTATGAAATGAAATCTTACCTTTTTTTAGTACCAAATACAAAGGTGTGGTCTGTTTTTTCAGTAGATCAAAAGGTCCCGTGTTACTGTTAAACAAAACGAATAGACACCAATAACGCCGTACATGGTTAAAGTAGTTCTTCGCCACTTTCCCATATCATACTGGGACGATTCTCGTCCTCCAAATGGCGTACGGTTCTGCTATGCAATCTGGACGACGGCGTCGAATTTTCGAATTGCAATGGTGGGGGCAAACACAGATAATTAAATATTGCGACTTTAAAAATATTCCCTACAAATAACTGTTTCCAACGAAATCTTACCTTCTTTGATACCGAAGACAAAGGTGTGCTTTGTTATTCAAAGCTCAAACGGTTCTGGTCTTACTGTTAAACGAAGCGAATATACACATATAACGTCGGCTAGGCGATAGTAGTTCTTGGCGATTTTCACGAAACGTACTGGTACTATACTCGTACTCTAAATGGAGTACGATTCTGCTATGCATACTGGAGGACGGCGTCGAATATAAGAACTACGATGGTGCGGGAAAATACAGATAGTTAAATATTTCGACGTTAATAAAAATTCCTACAACCAAATGTGACCAACGAAATCTTACGATTCTTTAATAACGAATACAAATGTGTGCTTGGTTCTGCAATATCTCACACGGCTGCCGTGTTGCTGCTAAACGAAGCGAATATACACCTTTAACGTCGCCATGGCGATCGAAATATCGAACTACGAAGTGGTGGAAAATACAGTTTATTAAATATTTCGAGGTTATAAATATATCCTAAAACTAAATGTGACTAACGAAATCTTAGAATTTTTTGATCCCTTATGTTAAGGTGTGCTTGGTTCTTCAATATCTCACACGGTTGCAGCGTTACCGTTAAACGAAGCGAATATACACATATAATGTTACGCTTAGAGATATTATTTATTCGCGATTTTCACGTAACATACCGGTACGGTACTCGTACTCTAAATGGAGTACAATTCTGCTATGCATTCCGGACATCGGCGTCGAATTTTCGAAATACGATGGTGTGGGCAAATACAGATAACAAAATATTTCGACTTTAAATATAATTCCTTCAGCTAAATGTATCCAACGAGATCTTTCAATTTTTTGATACCGCATATAAAGGTGTGCTTGGTTCTTCTATATCTCACACGGTCGCCATGTTACTGTTAAACGAATCGAATATACAAATATAACGTCGGCAAGGTGATAGTAGTTCTTCGCGTCATTCACATAACATACTGGGGCGATTCTCGAAAACTAAATGGCGTACGATTCTGCTTAGCATTCTGGACGGCGGCGTCGAATTTTAGATCTACGATGTTGGGGGAAAATACATTTAATTAAATATTTCGACTTTAAAAATAATCGCTACAAATAAATATTCCCAACGAATCTTACCTCTTTTTGATACCGAATACAAAGGTGTGCTTTGTTTTTTCAATAGCTCAAACGTTGCCCTGTTACTGATAAACGAAGCGAATATACACATATACCGTCGCGCCTGGAGATAGTATTTCTTCGCGATTTTCACGTAACATACCGGTGCGATACTCGTACTCGAAATGGAGTAAGATTCTGCTATGCATTCTGGACGACGGCGTCGAAATATCGAACTACGAAGTGGTGGAAAATACAGTTTATTAAATATTTCGAGGTTATAAATATATCCTAAAACTAAATGTGACTAACGAAATCTTAGAATTTTTTGATCCCTTATGTTAAGGTGTGCTTGGTTCTTCAATATCTCACACGGTTGCAGCGTTACCGTTAAACGAAGCGAATATACACATATAATGTTACGCTTAGAGATATTATTTATTCGCGATTTTCACGTAACATACCGGTACGGTACTCGTACTCTAAATGGAGTACAATTCTGCTATGCATTCCGGACATCGGCGTCGAATTTTCGAAATACGATGGTGTGGGCAAATACAGATAACAAAATATTTCGACTTTAAATATAATTCCTTCAGCTAAATGTATCCAACGAGATCTTTCAATTTTTTGATACCGCATATAAAGGTGTGCTTGGTTCTTCTATATCTCACACGGTCGCCATGTTACTGTTAAACGAATCGAATATACAAATATAACGTCGGCAAGGTGATAGTAGTTCTTCGCGTCATTCACATAACATACTGGGGCGATTCTCGAAAACTAAATGGCGTACGATTCTGCTTAGCATTCTGGACGGCGGCGTCGAATTTTAGATCTACGATGTTGGGGGAAAATACATTTAATTAAATATTTCGACTTTAAAAATAATCGCTACAAATAAATATTCCCAACGAATCTTACCTCTTTTTGATACCGAATACAAAGGTGTGCTTTGTTTTTTCAATAGCTCAAACGTTGCCCTGTTACTGATAAACGAAGCGAATATACACATATACCGTCGCGCCTGGAGATAGTATTTCTTCGCGATTTTCACGTAACATACCGGTGCGATACTCGTACTCGAAATGGAGTAAGATTCTGCTATGCATTCTGGACGACGGCGTCGAAATATCGAACTACGAAGTGGTGGAAAATACAGTTTATTAAATATTTCGAGGTTATAAATATATCCTAAAACTAAATGTGACTAACGAAATCTTAGAATTTTTTGATCCCTTATGTTAAGGTGTGCTTGGTTCTTCAATATCTCACACGGTTGCAGCGTTACCGTTAAACGAAGCGAATATACACATATAATGTTACGCTTAGAGATATTATTTATTCGCGATTTTCACGTAACATACCGGTACGGTACTCGTACTCTAAATGGAGTACAATTCTGCTATGCATTCCGGACATCGGCGTCGAATTTTCGAAATACGATGGTGTGGGCAAATACAGATAACAAAATATTTCGACTTTAAATATAATTCCTTCAGCTAAATGTATCCAACGAGATCTTTCAATTTTTTGATACCGCATATAAAGGTGTGCTTGGTTCTTCTATATCTCACACGGTCGCCATGTTACTGTTAAACGAATCGAATATACAAATATAACGTCGGCAAGGTGATAGTAGTTCTTCGCGTCATTCACATAACATACTGGGGCGATTCTCGAAAACTAAATGGCGTACGATTCTGCTTAGCATTCTGGACGGCGGCGTCGAATTTTAGATCTACGATGTTGGGGGAAAATACATTTAATTAAATATTTCGACTTTAAAAATAATCGCTACAAATAAATATTCCCAACGAATCTTACCTCTTTTTGATACCGAATACAAAGGTGTGCTTTGTTTTTTCAATAGCTCAAACGTTGCCCTGTTACTGATAAACGAAGCGAATATACACATATACCGTCGCGCCTGGAGATAGTATTTCTTCGCGATTTTCACGTAACATACCGGTGCGATACTCGTACTCGAAATGGAGTAAGATTCTGCTATGCATTCTGGACGACGGCGTCGAAATATCGAACTACGAAGTGGTGGAAAATACAGTTTATTAAATATTTCGAGGTTATAAATATATCCTAAAACTAAATGTGACTAACGAAATCTTAGAATTTTTTGATCCCTTATGTTAAGGTGTGCTTGGTTCTTCAATATCTCACACGGTTGCAGCGTTACCGTTAAACGAAGCGAATATACACATATAATGTTACGCTTAGAGATATTATTTATTCGCGATTTTCACGTAACATACCGGTACGGTACTCGTACTCTAAATGGAGTACAATTCTGCTATGCATTCCGGACATCGGCGTCGAATTTTCGAAATACGATGGTGTGGGCAAATACAGATAACAAAATATTTCGACTTTAAATATAATTCCTTCAGCTAAATGTATCCAACGAGATCTTTCAATTTTTTGATACCGCATATAAAGGTGTGCTTGGTTCTTCTATATCTCACACGGTCGCCATGTTACTGTTAAACGAATCGAATATACAAATATAACGTCGGCAAGGTGATAGTAGTTCTTCGCGTCATTCACATAACATACTGGGGCGATTCTCGAAAACTAAATGGCGTACGATTCTGCTTAGCATTCTGGACGGCGGCGTCGAATTTTAGATCTACGATGTTGGGGGAAAATACATTTAATTAAATATTTCGACTTTAAAAATAATCGCTACAAATAAATATTCCCAACGAATCTTACCTCTTTTTGATACCGAATACAAAGGTGTGCTTTGTTTTTTCAATAGCTCAAACGTTGCCCTGTTACTGATAAACGAAGCGAATATACACATATACCGTCGCGCCTGGAGATAGTATTTCTTCGCGATTTTCACGTAACATACCGGTGCGATACTCGTACTCGAAATGGAGTAAGATTCTGCTATGCATTCTGGACGACGGCGTCGAAATATCGAACTACGAAGTGGTGGAAAATACAGTTTATTAAATATTTCGAGGTTATAAATATATCCTAAAACTAAATGTGACTAACGAAATCTTAGAATTTTTTGATCCCTTATGTTAAGGTGTGCTTGGTTCTTCAATATCTCACACGGTTGCAGCGTTACCGTTAAACGAAGCGAATATACACATATAATGTTACGCTTAGAGATATTATTTATTCGCGATTTTCACGTAACATACCGGTACGGTACTCGTACTCTAAATGGAGTACAATTCTGCTATGCATTCCGGACATCGGCGTCGAATTTTCGAAATACGATGGTGTGGGCAAATACAGATAACAAAATATTTCGACTTTAAATATAATTCCTTCAGCTAAATGTATCCAACGAGATCTTTCAATTTTTTGATACCGCATATAAAGGTGTGCTTGGTTCTTCTATATCTCACACGGTCGCCATGTTACTGTTAAACGAATCGAATATACAAATATAACGTCGGCAAGGTGATAGTAGTTCTTCGCGTCATTCACATAACATACTGGGGCGATACTCGAAAACTAAATGGCGTACGATTCTGCTTAGCATTCTGGACGGCGGCGTCGAATTTTAGATCTACGATGTTGGGGGAAAATACATTTAATTAAATATTTCGACTTTAAAAATAATCGCTACAAATAAATATTCCCAACGAATCTTACCTCTTTTTGATACCGAATACAAAGGTGTGCTTTGTTTTTTCAATAGCTCAAACGTTGCCCTGTTACTGATAAACGAAGCGAATATACACATATACCGTCGCGCCTGGAGATAGTATTTCTTCGCGATTTTCACGTAACATACCGGTGCGATACTCGTACTCGAAATGGAGTAAGATTCTGCTATGCATTCTGGACGACGGCGTCGAAATATCGAACTACGAAGTGGTGGAAAATACAGTTTATTAAATATTTCGAGGTTATAAATATATCCTAAAACTAAATGTGACTAACGAAATCTTAGAATTTTTTGATCCCTTATGTTAAGGTGTGCTTGGTTCTTCAATATCTCACACGGTTGCAGCGTTACCGTTAAACGAAGCGAATATACACATATAACGTCCTATAGGTGATAGTAGTTCTTCGAGAATTTCACATAACATACTGCGGCAATTATCGTATTCTAAATGGCGTACCTTTCTGCTGTACATTCTGGACATCGGCGTCGAATTCTCTCTCTACGATGCTGGGGGCAAATACATAGAGATATTATTTCTTCGCGATTTTCACGCAACGTAACGGTACGGTAATCGAACTCTGAAAGGAGTACATTTCTGCTATGCATTCTGGACATAGGATTCGAATTTTCGGGCTACGGTGTGGGGGAAAATACAGATGATTAAATATTTCTACTTTAAATATAATTCCTTCGGCCAAATTTAACCAACCAAATCTTAAAATTTTTTGATCACGAATATAAAGGTGTGCTTGGTTCTTCAATAGCTCAAACGGTTCCCGTGTTACTGTTAAACGAAGCGTATATACACATATAACGTCGCGCTTGGAAATACTATTTCTCGCGATTTGCACGTAACGTAACGGTACGAAAGTCGGACTTTAATTGGGGTACGATTCTGCCATGCATTCTGAACATCAGCGCCGTGTTTTCCAAACTATGATATGAGGGAACATACAGACAATTAAATATTTCGACTTTAATTTGCAGTCCTTCAGCTATTTGTATACAACGAAATCATACAATTTTCTGAGCCCGAATGTAAAGGTGTGCTTGGTTCTTCTATATCTCACACGGTTGCCGTGTTGTTGTTAAACGAAACGATTATACACCTATAACGTTGGCTAGGCGATAGTAGTTCTTCGCGACATTTGCATTACGTACAGCGGCGAGATTCGTACGCTAATGGTGTTTAATTCCGCTATGCATTCTGGACGTAGCGTCGCATTTTCGAACTACGCTGGTGTGGGCAAATACACATAACTAAATATTTCGACTTTAAATATAAATCCTTCAGCTAAATGTATCCAAAGAGATCTTTCAATTTTTTGATGCCGCAGATAAAGGAGTGCTTGGTTCTTCTATATCTCACACGGTCGCCATGTTACTGTTAAACGAAGCGAATATACAAATATAACGTCGGCTAGGTGATAGTAGTTCTTCGCGTCATTCACATAACATACTGGGGCGATACTCGAACACTAAATGGCGTACGATTCTGCTTAGCATTCTGGACATCGGCGTCGAATTTTCGAACGACGATGGTGGGGGCAAATGCAGATAATTAAATATTTCGACTTTAAAAATAATCGCTACAAATGAATAATCCCATCGTAATCTTACCTCTTTTTGATACCGAATACAAAGGCATGCTTTGTTCTTCAATATCTCACACGATTGCCGTGTTACTGGTAAACGAAGCGAATATACATACATTACGCCGCACATGGTTATATTATTTCTTCGCGACCTTCACTTATCATACTGGGACGATTTTCTTCCTCTAAATGGCCTACGGTTCTGCTATGCATATTGGACATCGGCGGCGAATTTTCGAACTACGATGTGGGAGGAAAATACAGATAATTAAATATTTCGTCATAAAAAATATTCCCTACAAATAAATGTTCCCATCCAAATCTTACCTTTTTTTGGTACCGAATACAAAGGTGCGCTTTGTTTTTTCAATATCTTACACGGTTGCCGTGATGCTGCTAAACGAAGCGAATATACAAAAATAACGTCGGCTAGGTGATAGTATTTATTCGCGATTTTCACATAAGATACTTGGGCGATACTCTTACTCCCAAAGGCGCACGATTCTGCTATGCAATCTGGACGTCGGCGTCGAATTCCCTCTCCACGATGGTGGGGTCAAATACAGATAACTAAATATTGCGACGATAAAAGTAATTCGTAAATCTAAATGTGGCCAACGAAAGCTTACCTTTTTTTGGTACCGAATAGAAAGGAGTGTTTTGTTTTTGCAATAGCTCAAACAGTTCCCGTGTTAATGATAAACGAAGCGAATATACACATATAACGTCGCGCTTAGAGATAGTATTTCGTCGCGATTTTCACGTAATGTACCGGTACGATTTGGGCTCTCGAAATATAGTATGATTATGCTATGAATTCTGGAATCCGCCGTCGAATTTTCGAACTACGATGTGGGGGAAAATCCAGAGAATTAAATATTTCGGCTTCAAATAGAATTCCTTCAGCTAAAAGTATCAAACGAAATCTTAGAATTTTTTTGTCACGAATATAATGGTGTGCTTGGTTCTTCAATATCTCACACGATTGCCGTGTTACTGGTAAACGAATCGAATATACATACATTACGCCGCACATGGTTATATTATTTCTTCGCGACCTTCACTTATCATACTGGGACGATTTTCTTCCTCTAAATGGCCTACGGTTCTGCTATGCATATTGGACATCGGCGGCGAATTTTCGAACTACGATGTGGGAGGAAAATACAGATAATTAAATATTTCGTCATAAAAAATATTCCCTACAAATAAATGTTCCCATCCAAATCTTACCTTTTTTTGGTACCGAATACAAAGGTGCGCTTTGTTTTTTCAATATCTTACACGGTTGCCGTAATGCCGCTAAACGAAGCGAATATACAAAAATAACGTCGGCTAGGTGATAGTATTTATTCGCGATTTTCACATAAGATACATGGGCGATACTCTTACTCCCAAAGGCGTACGATTCTGCTATGCATTCTGGACATTGGCGTCCAATTTTCGAACTACGATGTAGGGGGAAAACACAGATAATTAAATATATCGACATTATATATAATTCCTTCAGCTAAATGTTCCCAACCAAACATTACCTTTTTTTGGTAATAGTAGTTCTTCGCGATTTTCACGTAACGTTCCGGTACGATACTCGTACTCTAAATGGAGTACATATCTGCTATGCATTCTGGACATTGGCGTCCAATTTTCGAACTACGATGTAGGGGGAAAACACAGATAATTAAATATATCGACATTATATATAATTCCTTCAGCTAAATGTTCCCAACCAAACATTACCTTTTTTTGGTAATAGTAGTTCTTCGCGATTTTCACGTAACGTTCCGGTACGATACTCGTACTCTAAATGGAGTACATATCTGCTATGCATTCTGGACATTGGCGTCCAATTTTCGAACTACGATGTAGGGGGAAAACACAGATAATTAAATATATCGACATTATATATAATTCCTTCAGCTAAATGTTCCCAACCAAACATTACCTTTTTTTGGTAATAGTAGTTCTTCGCGATTTTCACGTAACGTTCCGGTACGATACTCGTACTCTAAATGGAGTACATATCTGCTATGCATTCTGGACATTGGCGTCCAATTTTCGAACTACGATGTAGGGGGAAAACACAGATAATTAAATATATCGACATTATATATAATTCCTTCAGCTAAATGTTCCCAACCAAACATTACCTTTTTTTGGTAATAGTAGTTCTTCGCGATTTTCACGTAACGTTCCGGTACGATACTCGTACTCTAAATGGAGTACATATCTGCTATGCATTCTGGACATTGGCGTCCAATTTTCGAACTACGATGTAGGGGGAAAACACAGATAATTAAATATATCGACATTATATATAATTCCTTCAGCTAAATGTTCCCAACCAAACATTACCTTTTTTTGGTAATAGTAGTTCTTCGCGATTTTCACGTAACGTTCCGGTACGATACTCGTACTCTAAATGGAGTACATATCTGCTATGCATTCTGGACATTGGCGTCCAATTTTCGAACTACGATGTAGGGGGAAAACACAGATAATTAAATATATCGACATTATATATAATTCCTTCAGCTAAATGTTCCCAACCAAACATTACCTTTTTTTGGTAATAGTAGTTCTTCGCGATTTTCACGTAACGTTCCGGTACGATACTCGTACTCTAAATGGAGTACATATCTGCTATGCATTCTGGACATTGGCGTCCAATTTTCGAACTACGATGTAGGGGGAAAACACAGATAATTAAATATATCGACATTATATATAATTCCTTCAGCTAAATGTTCCCAACCAAACATTACCTTTTTTTGGTAATAGTAGTTCTTCGCGATTTTCACGTAACGTTCCGGTACGATACTCGTACTCTAAATGGAGTACATATCTGCTATGCATTCTGGACATTGGCGTCCAATTTTCGAACTACGATGTAGGGGGAAAACACAGATAATTAAATATATCGACATTATATATAATTCCTTCAGCTAAATGTTCCCAACCAAACATTACCTTTTTTTGGTAATAGTAGTTCTTCGCGATTTTCACGTAACGTTCCGGTACGATACTCGTACTCTAAATGGAGTACATATCTGCTATGCATTCTGGACATTGGCGTCCAATTTTCGAACTACGATGTAGGGGGAAAACACAGATAATTAAATATATCGACATTATATATAATTCCTTCAGCTAAATGTTCCCAACCAAACATTACCTTTTTTTGGTAATAGTAGTTCTTCGCGATTTTCACGTAACGTTCCGGTACGATACTCGTACTCTAAATGGAGTACATATCTGCTATGCATTCTGGACATTGGCGTCCAATTTTCGAACTACGATGTAGGGGGAAAACACAGATAATTAAATATATCGACATTATATATAATTCCTTCAGCTAAATGTTCCCAACCAAACATTACCTTTTTTTGGTAATAGTAGTTCTTCGCGATTTTCACGTAACGTTCCGGTACGATACTCGTACTCTAAATGGAGTACATATCTGCTATGCATTCTGGACATTGGCGTCCAATTTTCGAACTACGATGTAGGGGGAATTCAATAGCTCAAACGGTTCCTGTGTTACTGTTAAACGAAGCGAATATACAAAAATAACGTCGGCTAGGTGATAGTATTTATTCGCGATTTTCACATAAGATACATGGGCGATACTCTTACTCCCAAAGGCGTACGATTCTGCTATGCATTCTGGACATTGGCGTCCAATTTTCGAACTACGATGTGGGAGGAAAATACAAATAATTAAATATTTCGTCATAAAAAATATTCCCTACAAATAAATGTTCCCATCCAAATCTTACCTTTTTTTGGTACCGAATACAAATTTGTGGTTTGTTATTCAGTGCTCAAACGGTTCCCGTGATACTGTTAAACGAAGCGAAGATACACATATAACGTTGGCTAGGCGATAGTAGTTCTTCGCGATTTTCACGTAACGTTCCGGTACGATACTCGTACTCTAATGATAACATACTGCGGCATTACTCGTACTCTAAATGGAGTACATATCTGCTATGCATTCTGGACGTGGCGTCGAATTTTCGAACTACGATGTAGGGGGAATTCAATAGCTCAAACGGTTCCGGTCATAAGGTTAAACGAAGCGAAGATACACATATAACGTTGGCTAGGCGATAGTAGTTCTTCGCGATTTTCACGTAACGTTCCGGTACGATACTCGTACTCTAATGATAACATACTGCGGCATTACTCGTACTCTAAATGGAGTACATATCTGCTATGCATTCTGGACGTGGCGTCGAATTTTCGAACTACGATGTAGGGGGAATTCAATAGCTCAAACGGTTCCGGTCATAAGGTTAAACGAAGCGAAGATACACATATAACGTTGGCTAGGCGATAGTAGTTCTTCGCGATTTTCACGTAACGTTCCGGTACGATACTCGTACTCTAATGATAACATACTGCGGCATTACTCGTACTCTAAATGGAGTACATATCTGCTATGCATTCTGGACGTGGCGTCGAATTTTCGAACTACGATGTAGGGGGAATTCAATAGCTCAAACGGTTCCGGTCATAAGGTTAAACGAAGCGAAGATACACATATAACGTTGGCTAGGCGATAGTAGTTCTTCGCGATTTTCACGTAACGTTCCGGTACGATACTCGTACTCTAATGATAACATACTGCGGCATTACTCGTACTCTAAATGGAGTACATATCTGCTATGCATTCTGGACGTGGCGTCGAATTTTCGAACTACGATGTAGGGGGAATTCAATAGCTCAAACGGTTCCGGTCATAAGGTTAAACGAAGCGAAGATACACATATAACGTTGGCTAGGCGATAGTAGTTCTTCGCGATTTTCACGTAACGTTCCGGTACGATACTCGTACTCTAATGATAACATACTGCGGCATTACTCGTACTCTAAATGGAGTACATATCTGCTATGCATTCTGGACGTGGCGTCGAATTTTCGAACTACGATGTAGGGGGAATTCAATAGCTCAAACGGTTCCGGTCATAAGGTTAAACGAAGCGAAGATACACATATAACGTTGGCTAGGCGATAGTAGTTCTTCGCGATTTTCACGTAACGTTCCGGTACGATACTCGTACTCTAATGATAACATACTGCGGCATTACTCGTACTCTAAATGGAGTACATATCTGCTATGCATTCTGGACGTGGCGTCGAATTTTCGAACTACGATGTAGGGGGAATTCAATAGCTCAAACGGTTCCGGTCATAAGGTTAAACGAAGCGAAGATACACATATAACGTTGGCTAGGCGATAGTAGTTCTTCGCGATTTTCACGTAACGTTCCGGTACGATACTCGTACTCTAATGATAACATACTGCGGCATTACTCGTACTCTAAATGGAGTACATATCTGCTATGCATTCTGGACGTGGCGTCGAATTTTCGAACTACGATGTAGGGGGAATTCAATAGCTCAAACGGTTCCGGTCATAAGGTTAAACGAAGCGAAGATACACATATAACGTTGGCTAGGCGATAGTAGTTCTTCGCGATTTTCACGTAACGTTCCGGTACGATACTCGTACTCTAATGATAACATACTGCGGCATTACTCGTACTCTAAATGGAGTACATATCTGCTATGCATTCTGGACGTGGCGTCGAATTTTCGAACTACGATGTAGGGGGAATTCAATAGCTCAAACGGTTCCGGTCATAAGGTTAAACGAAGCGAAGATACACATATAACGTTGGCTAGGCGATAGTAGTTCTTCGCGATTTTCACGTAACGTTCCGGTACGATACTCGTACTCTAATGATAACATACTGCGGCATTACTCGTACTCTAAATGGAGTACATATCTGCTATGCATTCTGGACATCGTCGTCGAATTTACGAACTATGATGGTGGGTGAAATACAGATAATTAAATATTTCGACGTTAATAATAATTCCTGAAACTAAATGTGACCAATGAAATCTTACCATTTTTTGATACCGAATATAAATGTGTGCTTGGTCCTGCAATATCTCACACGTATGCCGTGTTGCTGTTAAACGTAGCGAATATAGACCTATAACGTCGGCTAGGAGATAGAAGTTTTTCGCGACTTTCACATAACATACTCCGGCGTTATTCGACGCGACTTTCACGTAACGTACCGGTTCGGTACTCGTACTCTAAATGGAGTACGATTCTGCTAAGCATTCTGGACATCGGCGTCGAATTTCCGAACATCGATGGTGGGGGCAAATACACATAACTAAATATATCGACTTTAAAAATATTCCCCACAAATACATGTTCCCAACGAAATCTTACCTTTTTTTGATACCGAATACAAAGGTGTTGTTTGTTTGTTCAATAGCTAAAACGGTACCCTTGTTATTGTTATACGAAGCGAAAATACACATATAACGTCGCTCATGGAGATAGTATTTCCTCGCGACTTTCACATTACATACTGCGGCAATTGTCGTACTCTTAACGGCGTACGATTCTGCAGTGCATTCTTGAGGACTGTGTCGAATTAAAGAACTTCGATGGTGTGGGCAAAGACAAATAATTAAATATTTCGTCGTTCGGAATAATTCCAACAAATCAATGTTCCCAACGAAACCTTACCTTTTTTTGGTATAGAATACAAAGGTGTGCTTGGTTCCTCAATATCTCACTCAGTTGCCGTGTTCCTGTTAAACGATGGGAATATACTCCTATAACGTCGGCTAGGCGATAGTAGTTCTTCGCGACTTTCACATAACATATTGCGGCTAATGCCGTACTCTAAATGGCGTACGAATCTGCTATGCATTCTGGACTTCGGCGCCGAATTTTCGAACTACGATGTTGGGGGAAAATACAGATACTTAAATACTTCGATGTTAATCATAATACCTAAAACCAAATCTGACAAACGTAATCTTCTAATTTTTTGAACCCGAATATAAAGGTGTGCTTGGTTCTTCAATATCTTACACGGTTGGTTTGTTACTATGAAACGTAGCGAATGTACACCTATAACGTCGGCTAGGCGATAGCATTTCTTCGCGGCTTTCACATAACTTACTGCGGCAATATTCGTACTCTAATGGAGATTGATTCCACTATGCATTCTGGACGTGGCGTCGAATTTTCGAACTACGATGTTGCGGGAAAATACAGATAATTAAATATTTCAACTTTAAAAATATTCCCTACAAATAAATGTTTCCATCGAAATCTTACCTTTTTTTGATACCGAATACAAAGGTGTGCTTTGTTATTGACAGCTCAAACGGTTCCCGTGTTACTGTTAAACGACGCGAATATACTCATATAACGTCGCACATGGTTATGGTAGAACTTCGCGACATTCGCATATCATACTGGGACGATACGCGTCCTCTAAATGGCGTACGGTACTGCTATGCATTCTGGACGCCGGCGTCGAATATAACAACTACGATTGTGGGGGAAAATACTGATATTTAAATATTTCAACGTTAAAAATAGTTTCTATAGCTAAATGTGACCAACGAAATCTTACCATTCTTTGAAACCGAATATAAAGGTGTGCTTCGTTAAACAAAGCTCAAACGGTGCCGATGTTACTGTTAAACGATGCGAATATACACATATAACGTCACGATTAGAGATGTTATTTCATCGCGACTTTCACGTAACGTACCGGTTCGGTACTCGTACTCTAAATGGAGTACGATTCTGCTAAGCATTCTGGACATCGGCGTCGAATTTCCGAACATCGATGGTGGGGGCAAATACACATAACTAAATATATCGACTTTAAAAATATTCCCCACAAATACATGTTCCCAACGAAATCTTACCTTTTTTTGATACCGAATACAAAGGTGTTGTTTGTTTGTTCAATAGCTAAAACGGTACCCTTGTTACTGTTATACGAAGCGAATATACACATATAACGTCGCACATGGAGATAGTACTTCTTCGCGACTTTTACCTAACGTACCGGGACGATAATAGTACTCTAAATGGAGTGAGATTCCGCTATGCATTCTGGACGTGGGGTCGAATTTTCGAACTATGATGGCAGGGGAAAACACAGATAATTAAATATTTCGACGTTAATAATAATTATTGAAACTAAATGTGACCAATGAAATCTTACCATTTTTTGATACCGAATACAAAGGTGCGGTTT
>NW_017100312.1:0-258 GCF_001263275.1 Habropoda laboriosa | reverse complement strand
TTAATTATCTGTATTTTCCCCCACATCGCAGATCGAAAATTCGACGCCGTCGTCCAGAATGCAAAGCCGAATCGCACGCCATTTCGAGTACGAGATTCGTACCGATACGTTACGTGAATGTCGCGAAGAACTACTATCGGCTAGCCGACAGTATAGATGAATATTCGCTTCGTTTAACAGTAACACGGAACCGTATGAGCTATTGAATAAACCAACCATACCTTTGTTTTCGGTACCACAAAAAGGTAAGATTTCATT
>NW_017100311.1:3152-5772 GCF_001263275.1 Habropoda laboriosa | reverse complement strand
GTTAAACGAAGGGAATATACAACTATAACGTCGGCTAGGCGATAGTAGTTCTTCGCGACCTTCGCATATCATATTGGGACGATTCTCCTCCTCTAAATGGCGTTCGGTTCTGGTATGCATTCTGGACGCCGGCGTCGAATTTTCGTACTACCAAGTTGGGGATAATACAAATAATTAAATATTTCGACTATAGACATAATGGCAACGAAAAATAGACCCAACCATATCTTACTTTTTTTTGGTATCGAATACAAAGCTTGGGTTTGTTATTTCATTATCTCACACGACGGCCGTGTTACTGTTAAATGAAGCGAATATACACCTATAACGTCGGCTAGGCGATAGTAGTTCTTCGCGACTACCGGTACGATTTGGGCTCTCGAAATGTAGTATGATTCAGCTATGCATTCTGGAATCCGCCGTCGAATTTTCGAACTACGATGTGGGAGAAAATACAGATAATTAAATACTGCGACGTACAAATAATTGCTAAAACTCGATGTGACCAAAGAAATCTTACCTTTTTTTGGTACCGAATACAAAGTTTGGGTTTGTTTTTTCATTACCTCAAGCGGTTCCCGTGTACCAGTTAAACTAAGCGAATATACACATTTAACGTCGCGCTTGGAGATAGTATTTCTTCGCAATTTTCACGTAACGTACCTGTACGATAATCGTACTCTAAATGGAGTACGATTATGCAATGCATTCTGGACGTCGGCGCCGAATTTTCGAACTACGATGGTGGGGGAAAATACAAATAATTAAATATTTCGTCGTAAAAATAATTGCTAAAACTAAATGTGACCACCGAAATCTTACCTTTTTTTTGGTACCGATTACAAAGTTGTGATTCGATTTCTCAATAGCTCATACGGTTCCCGTGTTACCATTATACGGAGCAAATATGCGTATTTAACGTCGCGCATGGAGATAGTATTTCTTGACGATTTTCACGTATCGTACGGGCACGATAATCGTACTCCTAATGGAGTACATTTCTGCTATGCATTCAGGACACCGGGGTCCAGTTTGCGAACAACGATGTCGGGGCAAATACAAATAATTAAATATTTCGACGTTAAAAATAATTCCTAAAACTAAATGTGACCAACGAAACCTTACCTTTTTTTGGTACCGAATAAAAAGGTGTGCTTTGTTATTCAAAGCTCAACGGTTCCGCTCTTACCGTTAAACGAAGCGAATATACACCTATAACGTCGGCTAGGCGATAGTAGTTCTTCGCGACATTAACATAACATACTGCGGCGATATTCGTACTCTAATGGTGTTAGATTCCTCAATGCATTCTGGAAGCGGCGTCGAATTTTCGAACTACGGTGGTGGGGTCAAATACAGGTAATTAAATATTTCGACGTTAAATATAGTTCCTAAAACTAAACGTGACCAACGAAACCTTACCTTTTTTTGGTACCGAATACAAAAGTGTGGTTCGTTTTTTCAAAAGCTGAAACGTTTCCTGTGTTACCGTTGAACGAAGCCAATATACACATATAACGTCGCCCATGGAGATATTATTTCTTCGCGATTTTCACGTAACGTACCGGTACGATACTCGTACTCGAAACGGAGTACATTTCTGCTATACATTCTGGTCATCGGTATCGAATTTTTGAACTACGAAGTGGGGCAAAATACAGATAAATAAATATTTCGACGTTAATAATAATTCCTAAAACTAAATGCGACCAACCAAATCTTACCTTTTTTTTGGTACCGATTACAAAGTTGTGATTCGATTTCTCAATAGCTCATACGGTTCCCGTGTTACCATTATACGGAGCAAATATGCGTATTTAACGTCGCGCATGGAGATAGTATTTCTTGTCGATTTTCACGTATCGTACTGGCACGATAATCGTACTCCTAATGGAGTACATTTCTGCTATGCATTCAGGACTCAGGGGTCCAGTTTGCGAACTACGATGTGGGGGCAAATACAAATAATTAAATATTTCGACGTTAAAAATAATTCCTAAAACTAAATGTGACCAACGAAACCTTACCTTTTTTTGGTTCCGAATAAAAAGGTGTGCTTTTTTATTCAAAGCTCAACGGTTCCGCTCTTACCGTTAAACGAAGCGAATATACACCTATAACGTCGGCTTGGAGATAGTAGTTCTTCGTGACATTAACATAACACACTGCGGCGATACTCGTACTTTAATGCTGTTTGATTCCGGTATGCATTCTGGACGTGGCGTCGAATTTTCGAACCAGGATGTGGGGGAAAACACAAATAATAAATAATTTCGTAGTTAGAAACAATTCCAATAAATAAATGTTCCCAACGATATCTTACCTTTTTTTGGTACCGAAAACGAAGGTGTGGTTTGTTTTTTCAATAGCTCAAACAGTTCCCGTGTTTACATTAATCGAAGCGAATATACACATTTAACGTCGCGCATGGAGATAGTATTTCTTCGAGATTTCCACGAATTGTACCGGTACGATACTCGTACTCTAAATGGAGTATGATTCTGCTATGAGTTCTGGCCATCGGCACCGCATTTTCGAACTTCCATGTGGGGGAAAATACAGACAATTATATTTTTCGACATTAAAAATAATTCCTAAAACTAAATGTGACCAACGAAAT
>NW_017100311.1:0-618 GCF_001263275.1 Habropoda laboriosa | reverse complement strand
CCCAACGAAATCTTACCTTTTTTTGGTCCGATTACAAAGGTGTGGTCTGTTTTTTCATTACCTCACTCGGTTCCCGTGTTACTGTTAAACGAATCGAATATACTCATTTAACGTCGCGCTTGGAGATAGTATTTCTTCGCGATTTTCACGTACCGTACAGGTGCGATACTCGTATTTTAAATGGAGAACATTTCTGCTATGCATTCTGAACAGCGGCGCCGAATTTTCGAACGACGATGTTGGGGAAAATACAGATAATTAAATATATCGTCTTTAAATCTAATTCGTTCAGCTAAATATATACAATTAATCTTACAATTTTTTGATCCCGAATATAAAGGTGAGCTTGTTTCTTCCATATCTGACACGGTTGGTGTGTTACAGTTAAACGAAGGGAATATCCACCTATAACATCGGCTAGGCGATAGTAGTTCTTCGCGACATTCATATAACATACTGCGGCATTTGTCGTACTCAAAACGGCGTACGATGCTGCTATGCATTCTGGAGGACGGCGTCGAATAACAGAACAAAGATGGTGTGGGCAAATACAGATAATTAAATATAACGACGTTAAAAATAATTCCTAAAACTAAATGTGACCAACGAAACCTTACC
>NW_017100310.1:0-222 GCF_001263275.1 Habropoda laboriosa | reverse complement strand
GACTGTCTCCTCTTTATTTTGCATGTTTCGCCACGTTAATCGTAATTTAACGAATATAAACTGTAATACTGCAGTTTTCCCGAGATAACCCACTTTTCGCTGTACTACAAACAACTGTTTTCTCTTTAAAATCCACGTTTCGCAAAGTAAATCGTGTTCTAACGAATATAAACTGAAATACTGCTGTGTACACGCGACAAACCACCTTATGCAGTACTGCAA
>NW_017100309.1:279074-296805 GCF_001263275.1 Habropoda laboriosa | reverse complement strand
AATTTCGAAGTACCGTCAACTTCATCTACATTTTTTATAACTTTCCCATCACATTTGAGATAAGTAATTGTGCGTTTATGATGCCTTAGGACTTATAGAATGATGCCTCGTTAAAATTTTAGGTGCCTGAAGGGGTACTAATTTGGCACTTTTTTAACATCCTCCTTTATAAAACGTTATAAATGGTTGAATAAATAAATAAATAAATAAATAAACAAAAAAAATTGGAAAAACTACTTTTTTCCAAAATTTGAGAGTTCCTCTCTCGTCCAATAAATTTATGGGAGGTGTCGACGTATTGGATATGATACTTTATACTTATTTGAACGAGAGAAGAACTCTCAAATTTTGGAAAAAAGTAGTTTTTTCAATTTTTTGAAGGATGGTAGGTACTGAATGCATACATCTTGTTTCGAATGAATACTGAAGGCAAAATTATAACTCGATTAGTAACCATCAATGCCGAATAAATTATTTGTGTGAGCAATAATAAGTAAATATTACACATTTTCAATAGCCGGATAACTATAAATGTTTATAATAATATGTGAATTGTATTTCAGTGATGTTATACTAGCTACACGAATCACTTATTTTGTAGCAGGTATATAATCCTCCTGACGCTTACTGCGCATCATGGCATTATCATTTAGTTTTGTGTTTTGATATTAGAAATTTTGTTACAAATAATTGAAAATGCAGTATTTATGCTTTATACTACGTGTTCTACATCAAACTATGACCAAACGATGATTCTTCTTATTTGCAAATACTGTTTATAAAAGAAAACTGATTTTTCCATTTTTCCTAATGATTTTGAATAAGTATTATTAGTATGATTTTCAACAAATATTGAAATACAATTGGCATTAATTTATTCTCCCTTTATTTCGTAATATGTTCCTTTTTGAATTTTGTAAATATCATTCTTACTTTTTCTTTTTAATTTTTTTCTCATACCTTACCAAATTACATCATATTGGTTCGCTATTCTTCGCTTAGGTACAATTCTTTCGGTCGGCACTATAAGGGTTAAATAATAGAAAAATTGCTACAAATCGATGACAATTAATCCTTCGTACTTATGTGCGCGGTTGTTTCATTTGTTTTATGTCGTCATCAATAGTAGGTCATCGCACTCTCCCTCATGTCCCCCTTATTCTTTATCATCGCGTAACACGAAAGCAAGAATTATAATATTGTGTAGAAATAATACATCAATATACACGTAAAATTAATTTTTGATATACACAATTGAAAATTACGTATATCATACTACATCAAATTAAAGTCTACTTGGTATAATAGTCTTAAATGACATAAGCATTTGAACACAACCTACATCGACATTATATAAAAGGCGTTAATTAATACAATACAATAATTTAAACAGTGTAAAATATGTATACATGAAATAACATTTTCAATACTAAGACTTCTATTGTTCTTCACACATTGTTACTGCATACACTTTTTGTATATTCTTCCAGTCAAACTCACACAATTTTGCTAAAAAAAATTTTCAGTGAATTATTATCTTGAATTATCTTCTTCATTCATGCTTAGATATCAATATCCCCACCCACCATGCATATGCATTTAAATACTTCTTCATTTACAATTGTAAGCTTTTTATTCAGCTAGGGTAGTATGCTATGATTTATGGTATTATCAATCAATTGAATAGTAAGTTCAAACCTCTAATAAAGTACAGATCTGTTTAGTTTATGTTCCACATACAAAAAGTCCGTAAATTTCATGATAAGTGCATATAAAACAAGATTATCATGTACATGTATAATAACCACTAACATTCTAACAAGATATTCCACTAACTCTCTTCACCGCAAATATCTCCATTATTTCAAGTAAAAACATAAAATGCAAAAGTTGTATAGTTGCAAAACATAATATGCTGGCAATAGTTTCTTTATAGGTTGAGGCATAGAGATCCAGAGGTCAATTTTGTTTTTCAAATGGAATATTCAATTTTTTATGATCAAATCAAATAGAATAGCAAATTCTAAGTATGAAAGTAATAAGGTACATTTATCCTAAAATTCATTGTTCCTAAGATATTCGACTTTATTCATCTCACTACTTTGAATGTAAACAAAACGTAAATAATAAACATTGTAAAATGGCATTGTTTAATGTATAAAACTATTGCCACTATGTTATGTATTTCTTGCAACATTTGTAAATAATATTTTTGCTTATTATTTGAAATAATATAGATATTTGAGGTGGACAGAGTTGGTGCGACACCCTATAGAGACATAGCAATTAGAGATTATCTATAAGCCTAGCACTAACAAAGAAAGAATTAACAATGTGAAAGGTTGCATTGCCAAGTACCTATTTAATGAAACAAGGAATAATGTTGGACATTATGTATTACAAAATATTGTTTATACATAATATCGCTTTAACTATACCAACAAATTCAAATTATCTTTTTATCATGGATTATCAAAAACAATTAACCACTGTAAAAATCAAATTATACCATGAAATGTTCAATATGTGAATAACTAAAGCTATCATACATTTTAGTTTATTAAAATATACTCAATTTCTGATCAAGATTTTATTACATATTTTTATTTTTATTCAAAATTAATAATAAAAAAGAAATAATACTAAAAATATTGTTACAATTACACTTCAAGTATACACTTACTTTATAGACTTGACCATAGGTTCCATTACCAACAACTTCGATCAACTCGAAGATACCTGCAGGTTCCTGCAACATACACATGTGTACATATAAATATATATACTTTCCATATATAAATATAATAATAATGCTACATAGCATTAATAATATACAAATAGTATTTAATTTCATTTTTATTATTTTTATATACCACAATATTACTGAATATTTGTTAGCTTCCTAAAAACACTTACATCTATAATTTAAAAGCTTTAGTTAGTATCATATAATATAAATTGTTTACATGCATATATGAGTATGCTGTGTACCCACACATGCCAGTACATATACATGTGCACGTATGTATAATGTACATACTACAATAAAAGGAATTCAGTAATAAAGGATTCCTGAAACTACTACATATAATAAAATAATGAAAGACGATTAAAATAATACTCTTATCATAATTATATATTTAGTAAACAATACTTCAAGAAAAGATTGTACATCAGAATGTCTGTTCAGATTAACTATCAAATTTGGATTAGTATAAATTATTTCCAGAGTGCCATAACATCTAAAAGAACTACCAATTGAAGTAACTCATTTTTCTTTCCTATTTTTTTACTGAAAAATATTGTAAACAAAAAATTCAAGGAAATCTTATCACCTCTTCCTTCCTTCTTTGCGTCGTAAAGCTACTGAGAAAAAATAATTATCGCTTATTTTTATGAGGTTAATTACCGATCGTTACGTTTATTCAGAATGTAGGAAAAATTTGTTTATACATAAATATTGAACGTTAAATATCAAATATACAGTTAATAAATAAAATACATAAAAAGCCATTATACATTTACGTACCTTCAAAGCGTTCAGATCAATGTCGTCGAGCGAACAGTTGACGCTCGGTGCCAAATTATGCGCCATTTTGATACGCCACTTGCGCTCCTCGCGATACCTTTCCTACTTGAGCTCACTGAATCCACTGTCTATCCTGTTTTTTGCTGTTGCTGTTATTATCCTCGTTCTAACTTTCAATTTAAGCCGCATAAACATGCAAGAGTAAAGAAAGAGAAAAATTGCCTTTCGCAATTACACTGCACACAAAACACTAAGATCACTAATAACAATTTTTCATTCCTTTAATCAGCCGGTAAACTCGTTCCAGGAATATTTTTACGAAACTTTAATCGAATACGATCCAAAAGAGAAAGGAAACACACGCGGAGCAATGACACATGGTATATAAAAGAACTCTAAAAATCAACGAAAGATCAATTTATCAATCAGATTAGAAAACAATACATCTCCATCACGTTTCTTCTGAATATTTCACAAAATATATACGTCAATAATGCGTAATTACAAATAACGTATTACACAGTCGCAGCGCCGAGCGCTGGATTATCGTATCGTCATAACGGATGCAACACAACCGAGCCGAGCCCAAACACCACGGCAACGACCGTTCTACGTCCTGTCGTACTGCTTGCTGCACGCCTCTATTCTCCCTCCTTTACACTCTTTTGCTATCTTCTTTGTTATTACAAGAAAAGCTTTAATATTGTCATGCTCCAAAATATTGTGATTTTTTTTCAGTACCTAATCTGTGCTACCAATATTGTGAATACAAAATTTTCTTCCTCATTATATACTGCAATTATGACAAAAAAGTGATTAAAGTTTGGACTATTTCACACCGCAGAGGGATATTAGCGTCCTACGGCTAGGGATTAGTTCCATAAAACGCCGCACGCGGCACTCGAGCATACACGATGTGTTAACGAAATTAATCGTGCTCCTTCTTACCTACGACGGAAAATTTATCTTCTTAATACTTTACAACTGCTATCAAAATATTTTAAAGTCAATTTCAGTATTAAAGTTTTCGATACAAACATGTTATTAAAAGTGAATCGTTATTAAATTCAAATTTTCAAATACTGCATTGTAATATGGTTTACTAAAATATAGTACATTGCATAAAACATCATTTTATTGTTATGATGTTCATTATATTAACATATAATTGAATAATATCATAATACTGGATTACAATATATTACAATTTGTAGAACATCATTTTTTAATTGTGGTGTGCTAATACTATATGCTGCACTAACTCTGTACATTAATTATTCAATTTTTACTTACAATTGTTCTTATAAAGTTCCAGTGAAATATCTTTTCCCATTTCAAAATTCCTATAATTGACCATTGTATTTTTACAAACATTTTACGAGAAATAGGATTATTAAAATATCAACGTAACGTAATTTGACCTGTTTAAAATTATATACAGTATGTAGATTTTTCTATAATATTTGGAACATGTTACATTATCAATGTGAGTTAGTATTTCTTTAGCAATGAATAGATAATTACAATTTTGAAGTGTGTAATCAAATGTTGAAAAAAGTAAAGAACAAAAAATAGATCATACCACTGTTTTATTAGAATGTAGTGAGTGTTTTAATCCAAATAGAAAGAAGTGGTGGCTGTAAAAAAGAATTTTTGGCTTATTAAAACTGAACATCAATTATACAGGTTTACATAATAACTTTTTTAATAAGAAGACACAAAAATTAATATCCTTAACAATAATTTACCACATCACATATTTCAATCAGATAGGTATTCAAACCTTTGAAGTATCAAATAGTTGAAAAATTAAAAATTTATAGTCAAATACTCGGTAGAAAAGTAACGACGTTTATATTATGAGATCAATGTATAATAAGTAAGGAAACTGCTAAAACGTTAATATGTAGTTTTTTGGCTTCAATAGGAGAGAAAATTTAACAATTTTCTTCCATAACTATACCAATCAATTTAAGTTTGAAAAAATATGTCAGAAAGAAGCTTGCAAGTCATTGATAGAAAGCAAATGTAAAAAGACACTGGTACAACATGTACATATTTAAATGCACAGGTATACCGAATAATGCGAATAATAAATATGCAAGCATAAGTACTCCCTTTTCTATACTTATGTTTTAATCTGTATATACAACTAGTGTTTGAATTATGAAATTTATACATTAACACTTCAACATTGGGGTCTTCAATAATGAGGAAAACTAATTTAGAATGAATCTTCTAGAATGGTTTCTGCAAATAGACAGAAAACCTTTCATTACTCCTAATTAAAAGTTAGGGCAGATACACTGTAAAAAGTATTATACAATTTACTGCCAAAAAACTTTATTAATGTATTAAGAATTCTTTTTACAATAACGAAGAAGTACAGTCCTCAGATACAGAAATTCTTGAGATAATGACAAACGTTTGATCAAAATCTCACAGAAAAAATCATCGCAAGTGAAAACGTGCCAATTGTCGCCATTATTAAAATTGCATATTAAAAATTCAATTTCTAATACATTATTAATTATTAAATTCACATTTCGCAAATTTAGTTAATTATGTTAGGTTTACTTCATGATAGATGAAAGAAAGGCAGGAATGTCTTGTTACACCAGCCTAATACATTGCTTATAGTATACAATCAAAACAATTTGAGCTGTAAAACTACTAGAATAATTCATTCTTCCAATATGTTTCGTGCCAATTACACGTTGCGCAGATCATAGAATTAAAAATCTCGTTTTTGTATTTATTTTCATAATTCAGCTTAAGTTAACATCATGAATATGAAAAATAAAAACAAAAGGATTTACGTAGCAGTTTTGCCGCATTCATTGACGTCATACAAGGTAAAAGTGAGACATTTTACCAGGAAGCTAAGTTTAAAGAATTAATTAAGAAAGTGAAGTTCCTGCAAGAAATATATTCTTCTCGAGTAGGGTAAACTTCCAGAAATTAATTCACGAAAAAATAATATACAAGACACCATGCTGATGAGAATAGATTTTCAAGATTGGGGATGCATTCTTAGAAGAAGGTTCATTATATGTATAGACTGATAAAAGATACATTCAAAAAGATTTCAAGGAAGCAGCGCCAAAGGCTTAAGAATTAAGAGTAACACTGACAGAAAACCCAATTGGATGAATTTTTCTACATTTATGTACTATATCACTAGCAACGAAGAAGGTAATTTTTTATTAAAGAATCTGGGCAACGATTATTATCTGCGAAAATTCCAATATTTAAAATTTTTCATCTCTTTTCTTCTCGAATTTAGAACAAATCAAAATGTTTTTTGTTTGAAAAAACCACGAAAATAAACAAACTTTTTATAATAAGCTTTTTATAGCAGAGATATCATTTTCGATTAATGAAGAAATCAAAAATGGAATATACTTCTTCGGGAAGAAAGAAATGTTACGAACGTTAGTTTCAGACAGTTATGGTTCGTTGTCAGTTGAAGTAAGAATAAAAATGGACTGCCAATCCATATGAGTCATAATATAACTTTATGCACAATTAATTCATGCATACTTGTAGAGAACATACGTATAAATGGAAATGTCCATAAATAGTCGTATATAGTTGAGAATAATTGCGAATAGTATTCGACAAAGTTTTTATAACCATTTAAAATACATATTTGGTAAAATCTACTATATTTTAATGAACCATATGCATTACAGTTTTTGAAAATTTCACTTGAATATCAATATCGTTTTAATAATGTACACATATTAAAGACATTAATACTTAATTGACTTTGAAATACTTCGTAATAGTCGAAAAGCATAAGGAGATAAATTTTTCACTGGAAATAATTAACATATCACACGCGTTCGAATACCATGCATGATGCTATATGGAAATACTTCCTAGCCACAGCACATAATGGAGAATGCAAATCTTTCCCTGCAGTGTAAAATTTGATCACTTTTTGATATATTTGTAATTTATAATGGGAAAAAATTTTACATACACTGTATTAGTGATATATATTGCATACTGATAAAAAATTAGAGCAAATTGGAATATGATAATGCTGAATCTCTCGTTGTTAGATGTGCACACGCAGTTTTTCTGTTCTCTTTTTATACAAGGGAGAGTCTTTAAGTATAAAATATTGCTTTGATGAAACTTATGTTTGAAATAATTTTCAAAAAAATATTTGACGCGTAATTTCTTTCTACGTGTAAATTTATACGAAAATCGACTAACGTTTACATATATAATATATTAATAACATGTCAAAATATACTAGGTTTTGATACATTATTTGAACAAGTGAACTTTTCCAAAAATTCCTTGCATACCTGAGTTCCTTCTTTAAAAGTAAGGAATTTCTACATTTAACACGTTCGCTGCCACCCGAAAATCGAAAAGGGGCATGCCGCGTGCCACCAATTCGTAGTTAAGCCAAGCATGCATGCATGCAACACACGCCGCCTCCGCCTTCAACGAAAGATTCGTGGTAGTGTCGTGCATCACACAAGGGCGGCATCGACTTTTAATGTGACCGACCGACTAACACTGTCGGCGCTGGCACACCGAGCACCGCATTCTGAACCACATATACTGCATCCTTTACAGCGAACGTACTAAACTATTTTTTTTAATCTAATATTTTCCTACATACTGAACAAAAATGTTTTTTAACCTCAACTTTAGGAAAGGTATTTTCACCTCTCCAACGTGGAGATCGGTATGTGAAAAGAAATACGTATTAAATACTTTTTCGAAATCTCACACAAAGTTCTATAAAAATTCGCATTATTCGAGCAGTTAAATATGTTCATCGTCTTTGTTTTTCGAATATTACCACAAATCAACGTAAAATATGGTAACGGCATGTGATTCCCTTCCTAATCTTATCATAAAATAAGATCAACTAAAAATAATTCTCTATTGTTTTCTCCATTATAATTGGTAACTGTGACACATCTTAATAACATTTCTATAGTTGACAAATCCGCATGATTTCGAAAATACGCAAAGCAGAACTACACATATTCTTGTGTTAATAAAAACTAATCTAATATGTTTAAACAAAGACTCTATTTATTTTTATAAATAAATATGTTATTATGTTATGAAAAGAATAGTTTCATTATATCATACTTTACACCTTAATTTTACTTTCTTTATTATTTACAAAAAATTTAACTTGTGTTACCTACTTATTTAAAAATATATATACAGAGTGTATCCTCTAAGATTAACCACCATTTTTCAGGCATTTCCGATAATCTGTCAAAGAAATGTTCTGAACAAAAGTTAGTCAGCCTTTGGTCCGCTACATATTTGGGTGTTAAAAATTTCCAAAAAAATTTGTTTTCAAGGTGACCTTGACTTTTTTAAATAGCACCATACATTTTAGACTTCAGAGTTGTAGCTGACGTCAAGACAATTTCAACGACCTATTATACTATGTGAGATAACCTTAAGTTCAGAAATTTAGATTTGATTAATAGAAACGTTAATATGGAAAATTATTTTATTTCAATCAAATTACATATTCAAAATAAGATTAAGGCTGTCAAACTAATGAATTTATTAAACAAATTCAATGAAAACAATAATACCGTAATTTGATTAAAATAAAATAATTTTCCATATTAACGTTTCTGTTAATCAAACCTAAATTTCTGAACTCAAGGTCATAGTATAACAGGTCATTGAATTCGTTTTGACCTCAGCTACAACTCTGTGAAGTCCAAAATATATGGTGCCATTTGAAAAAGTTGACTTTGACTTAACTTTTTATTGAAAACAATATTTTCTGGAAATTTTTAACACCCAAATGTGTAACGGACCGAAGGTTGACTAGCTTTTGTTCAAAACATTTCTTAAGCAAATTATCGAAAATACTTGAAAAATGATGATTAATCTTGAAAGATGCACCCTGTATATCGATGCAATGTCAGTAATATAACTATAAACAATACCATAATCAGTTGAATCATGACTATGCATAAACAGAAATGAATGTTGTTTTATAATACAATTATAGCTTATTATTTCTATCTAATATTTACATGTGTATACTCGTTAGTAGAAATTAGTTTGTATTTACTATACATACAATATAAAATACAACTGTATGTTTCTAATTACAAGTTTCCATTAAAATTCGAGAAAATTACTTAGAATTGCTTTAGTAATAATCAATAGTATACGAAATTGGGATCTATATTAGAATTATCACAAACACAAATTATATTTTTAGAAATTTTATTAAAAAATTTTTCTAAAAATATAATTCGAATTTAACATATAGCAGCTAATTTTCGTACTGTATTTAAATCTCGAAGAAGCATTTGAACTGTTTGTTTAGTTCGGGGCTGAACATCTGAATCAGGTACATCTTCAGGATCCATAGCTTCTAAAGCTATAAAAGTATATTAAATATTAGATGATTTAATTTTCTTATTAAATATGGAATATATAAGCGAATTTTACTAACCACAAACTTGTGCCTCGATAAATGTTAATTTTGCATCTATATGATTTTGAAAATGTTCAATGTGTTCTAATAATCGCATTCGACATTCTCCTGGATCAATTGGTGCTTCTGGCTGTGGTATAAAAGGTTGCAATGGTGCTGATATTTCGTGTTTATTTAGTTCTTCGTGCGAATGATTGGCTGATACAATTGATGCAGATGTATTATTTTCAGATACATTGGTTTGATTAGTCAATAAATCTGTGTACAAAAAATAAAAATAAAATTTTCTTCGTTATGAAAGCAAACCAAACTTGTTTCTTTCTACCTGTATTTGTTTTTGCATCCGAAGCTAGTGAATCCTTATATTTTTCTTCTGATACATCATTTTTTGTAAGCACATCAAGAAGAATGTGACTCTTACTTTGATGCACCAAATCTTTTTTACAGGTCACTCTAGACTCATCGGGAGTTGTATTATCCTCTTCCAAAATTTTCATTAATTCTGAGTCCGAAGCTATTGATTTTTCATCATGTTCATCTTTTAAACAAAACTTTGTTTCCATTTTTACTTCGATTCTGTGCGACGCTTCAGCTACAGTATCTGTACAATCTTTTCCCGGCTTTGTAACTTCCATAATTGGTACTGGTATCGTATTTGATTTTGGTACTTCAATTTTTTCCCAATTTTTAGCCCAAAGGTATAACTTTGGATGATCTTTCTTCCTGTCGTATAAATTTCACTATCATTTTTCATTATCATTTTTTTTTCGTACTTCCCAATTTGTTAAAAAAAAAAAGAAAAAAAAACTGCTAATACTTACTGAGCTACATTAATTTTTACCCTTAAACTATACAAAACTTGTTGTATCTGTAAAAGGGCAGCAACTAAATCATAAGAACGTTTTAACATAGCCGTCCTTTCATTAACGCGGTGCTGATTCTTTGTTCTATTAGGTAACATTGGTAGTTTTCCCTCTTTTATCCAATCCTGGTCATGAAAATACTTCTTGGATGACCGTTGTCGATATGGATTCCGGCAAATAAAGCAAACATATTTTTCAGGTACATCTTTTTCTCTTTCTATTGCATTACAATGACCATGTTGCCAACATAAACAAAGGTCGCATTGTATCATTAAACCATCTTCTTCCATAAATCCACAGGTACAATTTATTATTTCTTCTCTACGAAGCTGTTCCACTTTTATCATTTCACCATTAATCATCATCATAATTCCTTCATTTTCTAGAATGATATTATTTATAAGTTGTCATAAAAAGCTAACTATAGATTACTAATCAACACAGTACATGCATGAATATATCTTTAAACTTAAAGTATTATGAAAGAAATATCACCAAAGTATAAGAAATAACAAAAAATATTCTGAATGTTGGATTGCTGATTCGAATTTAAAATCACTGAGAATTTCAATAAAATAAAATATAGCAAAGTGTGAAAAAAAATAAACAATATACCTTCCCCATCATTAGTATCTTTTCTACCAGTATCCCCTTTTAAAGGATCATCTCTTTCAACACGAGAATCGTTTAGTTGACCTACAGAAAAATAAAATAATAAAACAGTGAAATGCAACTTTATATTACAGAGAAATAAAAGTGATTTATAATGGATAAGATTTATAATAATAAAATTAAAAAGGAGCATTTAGTACAAATGCGTCGAATTATACAGAATGATATCGAATTCGGTGACGGCATGCCCGTAAGACAATACTAACAAAACTACAAAAGTTTATTATTTTCAATTTTTCGTTAATAAAAAGTTTATCAAAATATTGGTGAGATTTTCCTGATTAAAATGATACCAAACACAATATTGTTACAAAACTTGGTTGTGTTGATTGGGCTTGTGAATCTTCCCTTGCCTGCTACCTTTTTCTAATGGAGGACCTCTCCGTTAAGAGTTTCACAGCTGTGCCGAATACGAACAGTTATCCAGTACTAGAACTGAATCAATTCAGTTATTCTCGAATGGGGCAGTTTTCTACACGTTAACTGTTCGTAAGCGGCATTGCCTTTGATCAATTAACGGAGAGTAAGAAACGATTTTCGACCTCTGACGAGTTTAAAGGACACATAAGAATACACATATGAGTTTTATGCTTAGCGAGAACGTAATTATGTGTGTATGAACATACGCATGTGTGGAATTTCTTATTAAGTAACTAAATGTAAACCGAATTATACCGTATTTGGTCTCATTTTAATCAGAAAAATATCGTGAATATGTTAGTAAAAGTTTTATCGACAAAATACAAAAAAATAAAAAAGTTTCTCTTTTGTATTAGTATTGTCTCACCCATATGTAGGCATTTAAGTTTTTATGACTGTCTGAACTTTCAATACCTCTCTCTTCTTTGTCCACTGTCTCTTTCTGCGTCCGTCGGTGTCGGTAAAATACAAATAGTTTGAAGAATCTAGTACCTATTCCGTAACTGTTCCACAACGGACCGAATTTCAAACTCTTATGGAGTCTTTACTGTATTTCGGAAACTACGCTAATTGAAAAATCTGCTTTTGAGAGATTAAATAAGATGAAGAGGGACACTAATGTGTGCAGATGTAAGTTTGCTAAGTGCAAGCGTATGGTCATTTTTTTAAAGGACACATAGTACACTTTCGTCTGCAAAATGATAGAGCGTAACTAGACGAATTCAACGACCTCATATATTGCATAATTTTATTGAAAAATACACCGGCAAAACGTAAATGAACATTCCATTTGATGAAGTAACGGAGGCATCTCGCACTAATCGCTACGATCCTAAGTAACGACCGTCAAATGTCGAAAAACAACCATTCGATGTACTAGTGTCTCTGCAAGTGCTTGAATACATTGCCCTGAACATCAATACATGTTTGAATACACCTCTTGATGTCATCTTGCAGGGCCATAAGCATTTTTAAAGTGATACTTTTAACATCACGCAATTACTGCGAGATGCCTACGTTACTTTATCAAATGGAATAATTATTTACGGTTTGCCGTTGCATTTTTGAATAAAATTATGCAACATATGAGGTCGTTGTATTCGTCTCGTTACGCTGTACCATTTTGTAGAAAAAAATATAACCTTTGCCCTTCGCGGACTTACACCTGCAGGTACTAGTGTCCCCTCTCATCTCACTTAGTCCCCCAGAAGCAGGTTACCAATTCAATGTAGTTTCCGAAATTTAGACATTTAAAAAATAAAAAGGATCACCCTGTATACCAGATAATGAAAACTTACTGCTTTGACTATTTTCATCACTTCTTGAATCTGATTTTCTACGGCTGTATCTATACATAAGTGTAGTTGGTCCCTCTGTATCCATGCCACTATCATCCAAATCACCATACTCGTCTGCAAGTTCTTGAATCCCTATTGCAGAATAACATTTTATATTTTTAATTTATTAAAGTGACTACAAAACAAGAGGTACATTATTACCATGCCGTTTTTTACCCCTGTTTGATATATCAGAACTATATTCTGATAATTGTCGCTTCCTTTGTCCTTTCATCTTATCGATGTGAATAGCTTCATCTAAAGACTTTGACCTATCAATTCTCTGTACTTCTGAAGATGCTGCTGACCTTACTGGAAGAAGAGTTTTAATACCGCTTTGTACTTTTTCTTCCCGAATTTTCATATCAAATAACGTTCCAGGCGACATTGCACATGTGTCTTCCCGTTTTTTCTCGGTTTCATCATCCATATCCAAACTGTGACTAGAAATTGGGGACATACTCTCTATTTTAATACCTTCCGTTTGTACATCATTACATTTTTCTGCTTGATCCACCTCATCTTCTATTTCCGATATAGTTGGTACAATTATTGTTGGAGACATAGGTTGAATATTACTTGTTGCAGATGGTGGTGCAACATATAACGGTTTATCTTGAATACATTTTCTTTTTCCAACTTTATTACACTTCTCTAATAAATTGTTTGATTTCTTTGGAATAATATCTTCAACAGATTCTCCAATCATTCTTGCATAAGCTAAATCTGCAACATTTGGTGTAGATCCCAAAAATTTAGAGTACTCTGGATGATAGTGTTTAATGTGCATTTGCAAAAGATTTTCTTTTCTAAATGTTTTACTACATCCTTGCTTTGGACATTTGTAAGCACTGTCTTCCATTTCTACTCGAAGTCCACCAATAAAAACAGCTGTTAGTAGACAAAAGAAGAATTATTTAGCATACAAAAATTTATGACACATTATTTATATTGCACTAATATTTACTACAATTATTTATAGAGATATATTTAAATCAAAAGTGCTGTTTCCTAGTACTTACAATAAATTACTCCTAATACAGGTAAGCATAAAAAAGTAAACTCAATAAGATATAATGAACAATATAAAAATAAAAAGGAAAAGTAGAATCTTACCACCACCTGTAATAGATGTAGTTGACGTAGATACTAAAGTTGTAATTGGTGTATTTGTACGAACAAGTAATGAATTATCAGTTACTGGTGTTGCTTTCGCCTTAGGTAATAAGGTCTTAATCTTTTTTGGGGTATCCACAACATCTTGCTTTACTTTTTGAGTTTGATTTTTCTTTTTCCGATGAATACAAAAATCAAATTTTTCTGGATCAAAATCAAATTGTCCTTGATTTTCCATAAATGCTCTAATATCATTTTTTGATCTGAATTTTTTCCCACTTGATTTATGAAAAAATAAAACATCCCATTTTCCAGCAGATGTACCAGCTTTTCTTTGAGTGAAATGTTTTTGCCAGCCTGGTGGCAACCTTTTATCTGCCACTATTATTGATCGACGTGGCCCTATAAAAATGCAAATACATTAAACATTCATATTATTCGAATTCTACATTGTACAGAATATTGTAAAATATATATATAGAAAATTTTTAAACATATGTATTTATTTTACTGTACCATCATTTCCATCAACTATATAAGATTCAGTTCCTTGAGGTTCTCCATCTACCCATTCTGGACCCACGTCTTCTGTCAGATCTAGTTCATTTTTAGATGTTTCTTTCTTATTCTTTTTAGTATAAGTTTTCACTTTAGATACATTGGTATCAAATCCTCGTAACAAATCTGTGCCTGGATCATAACAAGGTCCGAACAAGGTACCATCCAAATCAATTTTATTTTCTGAAAAGCATTCTGTATTTTCATTGATTATAATTCCTTCTTTTTTTGCTAATTTGTCTGTTTCATTTTTTGAACGTTTTCTAGAATGTGTATGAAATAACTCCATTACTGTATGCTTTCTCTTCTTGTCCCTTCTTTCTTGTTTACTTCCTAAAAATAAAATTATCCGTTTTATTTCTTGCTTTCAAAGTGATTCTATTCTACAATGATACTAATTATAATATGAAAGTTCTAAAAATTATAAATAAAAATTAATGCATAGTATTAAAATTAGTGCATAGAATTTTGATCAACAACAATAACTTTGCGTATTTAAACAATAAATAAAATAAATTATTGTATATGGAATATCAATTTTTTTTAAATAGTATATCATTATAAAAATGTATTTCCTGTAATTATTACATTTCCTAATAATTAAGTTAATAAAGCAAACAAAAAGTCTAATCTTAGTGTAGATCATTCTAGCAATAATAACAAAATATATGGTTATATCTAGTTAACTTGTATATTAATGATAATATAACATAACCTAACAACAAAAGCTGTACCTTTGAGAATGTTGTAGCGATTTTTGTCATTTTTGACGATTTAACTGTCTTTGCGTATCCATCGTCAAATAGTACATCATATCTATCTGTGAAAATAATTAAAAATTAAAAAGGCACCATTTCCCGATGCAGAAAGAAATCCTACCAAGAAACGTCAAACGAATAACACAGGTAACTCTCACACATACGTAGTTAAGGTTAGATCACTAACCATTTCCTAAGATGGCATTTATTTTGGCTGGATACTTTCTGCCATCAGCCCATGTAGCAAGTATCCTTTCTCCCACTGAAAAGTCCTTTATTTTTGCTTCCCTAAAGAATTGAAATGACCCCATTACCATATTCAAAAAGACATTATCACTATTGTGATAAATAGACGGAAATGATTGAGAAAAAAAAAAAAATTTCTTTGACAAGCTTCTTTCTATTCTTTTTATTCTAAAGCAATTTCTTTTTATTCTAATATATGGTTATTCTGCAAAACTTTTATATAAAAATTTAAAACGAGTATATTTTAACTTATATTTTCGGTTTTATCTAATGTTCATATTAACACTAACTGTAGATATTACATATCACATTTGTAATAAAATTGTAAAATATTGTAAAAAAAGAACATATTGCAAATTCTCAAAAATTCTTTTGCTGTATAATACACATATCAATTTTAAAATTTCCATTGAAAGAACACATTTGAGAAAACAAAATTTTTAAATATCGATTTCTATAGGCATAATCTACAAAACGTAGGTAGATACAAATAACTTAAAAATGAAATTTTTTTTCAAAGACCAAGTTCACATATGCACATATATTGTACTAAACTGGAAAAGTTTAGTTTGTAGTAATGATTGACGCATAAACAAAATATATTTAATTTAAAATTATGAAAATGTAGATTTAAATGAAAAGATTACAAAAAAGAAATAAAATTTTACTACTAGTATTATAAGAGATAAAATAACTTAATAATATTTTTAACCACTGCCTGAAATATATTTTATACCTCAAAATTTTTATTTATTTTATGTAATATTATAATTATGTAATATCCACTTACGGAGATGGTGGGTTCCACGTTTGTTCACTTAAAAAAAAATAGATCCATAAGTACTAACATAACATACTTTAATTTAAAAAGTAAATCACGTCAAAATTATTCATGTAGAAACATTTTTATTACTTTTTTACTTGTATTAACTTAAATAGTTTTTATTTAGTCTCAGTAATGTACCTCTACTTACCTTAACTGTGTTTGCAATACACGTAACCTAGAACTATCCATAGGTATCCATTCATCGAATCTTGAGCTCCACTTGTCAAAACGTATTAAGACTTCCCTTTCATCCCAGTCAGTTTCAACTACTTTAGCTGAATACCTGTAACGTAAGAACAGATAATTATATATAAAAACCCTGACTAATACATATTATAATATACTTAATTAGCTAATCACTATTTACCATCTTTTAAAGATATTTACCATTTTTCATTGAAATCTTTTGCTTCTAATTTGGCTCCAGGAAAGAATGTTAGTCCACCTCGATTAAAAATTTTTGGCTTTAATCCTTCTGATTTATCAAGAGGTTTTTCATCTTCTATTTTGATACCTTTTAATTCTTCTTTAAGAGTCAAATCTTTTTGTATATGCTTCATTGTTACATCAGATTCAACAATTCCCAATTGCACTGCCATAGTGTTCACTTCCATCTCTGTATTTTCAGTTATCTCCGATTTCACAGCAGGTACAATTTCTTCTTTTACACTTGAAGTTTTACATCTACTATTAACTACCTCTGTTGAATCTAGCAAATTAAATAAGTCAGTTGATGGTTCTGGTCGAGAATAAGATTCTCCACAACTATCAGATTTTGGTGTTCTTGCACCAGAATTCATTGGAGATATAGATTGTTCTAAATTAAAAATTTCAGAATTAATAAGATCTAAATCCTCTTGTGCATAAGAAGTTGATGATTTGACAGACATAATCACAGGATCTGCAAAAAAATATCAGTATTAGTATCAAATAAAAAATTAAAAAACTAAAC
>NW_017100309.1:278793-279014 GCF_001263275.1 Habropoda laboriosa | reverse complement strand
TAATGATACATACACAGTAATACTGTAACAATTTATAATGTATTATTCAAAAATGATAAAAAATTTGTTTAATGTTTACATCATTATAACATTTTCTAAAGTACTGATACAAACAATAAAATGACTTTACAAATACACGCGACATATCATTTATAAATAATCTTTATATTTCTTGAATCTCCTTTTCTCATTTGATTGCTCAAGACATATCACTATTTTGG
>NW_017100309.1:259170-278586 GCF_001263275.1 Habropoda laboriosa | reverse complement strand
AATGATACATTTTGAAGAAATGTACATTAGTGAAAAATGTTACAAAAAACAAAGTAAAAATAATACTACAGAATACAAAAAAAAAAGTAACTTGAAGAATAGATGTAAAATAAAGCTTTTAAATGTAAAGCCAGCGTATTTAATAATATTTTAATAAGCAAGTAATAAATCTTCCTTACCTGGATGATTGTCATAGTCTGTAAAAACCGATGGAACACTACCTCTACGTAGGAGTAATTTATGTCCCTTAGCGGCTTCGTAATCAGCTCGTTTAAAATGTCTGTGACAAATAACCTGACCCGGTGAAGGTTTGAAATTCGCTTCAAATCCACCACTAGCCAACCATCTGTTTCTTAATATACTATCTTTCGGAAACTTGTGAAGCGGTAATCCTTTAACACGCGCATCTTGAACGTCGGTTTCACAGCTACGCACGCAACATTTGCGCGCCATTCTCATCGCCCCTACAGGCGGTATACTTTTAACATGCGACCGTAATACACGCCGTCGTTTCATTTACACAGGTGCTACATAGCAACGTACCGCAAAAATAACGTTTCTCAAGATATTCGTTAAAATAAGACATAAGCACAAGTTGAGCAATTGTGCTGCGATCACTTTGATACGCACCCTTCTAAGTATAAAGAAACTCGAATACTCCAACAAACGTTCGTAAAAACACCAAACTAGCTCATTTACGTATGCGATATCAATCGATTCACAGTTTTCGAGGAACGTCGATTTACGTTTATTTCGATATTAATGTGAATAATCGAAAACACCGAGTCTCATCGATTCTTGCCGAAACCCTAAAACTAACACAAACGTACAGTGATGGTGACTCTATGTGAAATGGAGTCCGATATAAATGTACGCTATCGCATGAACGTAGTTTTAATCGCTCGTCGTGCATGCACGTGAATTTAGGGCGTTCTGAAACTGGTGTCATGTGGCGCCCCATAGTGTGTTGCCGAAGCAATGAACAAAAGAACTCAAAGCATGTACGTACAATGTACAGTAAATTTCATTAATTACTATTTGCAATTATTCGTTAAAATCAATGTTTATCCTCGTCGCTATGCACAAAACATTGCTGAGGTATAAAACACTCGCTTTAAAGGAAATATGTATCGATAAACAAATAATGAGAACCAATCAAATTCATCCTTAAATAACTTTATATAGAATCTTTAATTTGATTGGAGACTTTTGTTTGATAAAGGATGTAAGCAAGAGATATGAAAATCTACGACGCCAAAAACATTCATTCAATTTTTTCTCCTCGTTCAAAGAGCTGAGACGTATTATCTTGTAATAAAATTATAGTTAAAATATTTCGTTTATTCTTATTCCAATTAAGTTATTTATTAGTTTATTAAAAATTTCAACATTAGATTTTTTCTTATTCATTAAATTTCCTAAACTATCGTGAGCAGAGTGCTTTGGCGCTCTACGGGCGGAAATTCCCTCAAATTCCTCAAGATGTACGATGACGAATGGCATACGATGCCATTTCACATAGATTCACCGCTGCTGTGCGTGTAGTTTTTGGAAAGAATCGATAACACTTAATGTTTATATGCATTACTCATTAAATAAATTCATCAATATGTGATACCCTCTTGTAATTTTCATAAATATATATAATAACATGAAATAACATTTTTACGTTATTATTTAAATTACTATTTCTTCAAATGCAGTCATATTTAGTAAATAAAGTTATCAATACAACTATTTCAATATTAGCATTGAATACAAAAGTTGTTTCAGATATCGTAATAGTGTCTTTATTTATAAAAATATTATGATTATAATACAAGTATAATAACGACACTGTATATAAATATGAGACATGCGATACATTTAAATAAAAGTATCTTACGTAACGATTTATTAAATCCATATTAAGGAATACTTCATGTCAACAGACTAACTAATAAAGTTACATTATTTATATTACATGTATTTGTAGTTGCTTTGTAAATGCTCCCCTAAGTTACATCACGTGATTTCCTCTGAACTCCTTCCTATTTGCTTTTTGACTGGATCGAGTAAACTTCGGTGCTTGTTCTCTTTTGTGGAGCTAAGGCTAAATCAGCGACTTGCACCATTATTATCATCCCATCCAGCTTAAGTGTAGATTATATACGTGTTAAACATGTCTACCAAATCTGAACTCGCTTGCGTTTATGCAATATTAATTCTTGTTGACGATGACGTCGCTGTAACTGTAAGTATCTGTCATACACATGGTTTTATATCATCATGAAAACTTAAAGTACAACTTATTGCTTTGTTTCTTATAATATCAATCAGAAAATTTCTAAAATTATGCGATTTTAATGCAGTTAACCTTTTACATATTCATTTATTGTGTAGGGTGAAAAAATCCAAACAATTTTAAAAGCTGCCAATGTAGATGTGGAATCTTACTGGCCTGGATATTTTGCTAGAGCATTAGAAGGAATTAATATAAAAGAAGTTCTAACAGACATTCGATCAGGAGTTGGCAGTGCACCAGTAGCAGGTAGTATAAGTTGTTCTTTTCAAAATGCTTTATATTTGAATTCATTAACTAATGTATGGTATTTATAAAAGTTTTCTAAAATTTTGTATCAACCTTTTGATTGCAAAAAGCTTGTATAATGATATTATAAATATAAAAAGAAATTTTTATGTTGTATGTTACATTAATTCTTTGTTTCATATAAAATTGGGTGAAATAAACAAAACATTAGTATTCTTTATAAACACCTACATTCTATGTTGACGATACTTTTTTAACATGTTTGTGTCCATAGCCCTCAGAGTTAATAATCCTCTACATCCACCGATCTATATAGTGTTACTTATTAGAACGGTCAGCAAAAGAGGAGAAAGAAAGAGGAATGGAAAGTTTTAGAAGTCATATTTTTAAATATGGCTAAAAATTTTTTATTCAACAATATAATTTATTATGTAAAATTCCATAAATGATCTCACAATAACATTTTTATCTTTTTAAAGCTCCAGCAGTTACAGCAGCTGCTACTACTGAAGCTGCACCAGCTAAGGAAGAAAAGAAGAAAGAAGAACCAGAAGAAGAATCTGACGATGACATGGGCTTTGGTATGTAATGCATTTTTGATATAATGAATAGAATAGTGATTGCAGTAAAAAAATACAGTACCTTCCAGTTATCATGTTTCAAATTAATTTAAAAATTGTTAAAAAAGTTTTTTTGTATAAAAAGTTTATCAATCTTAGTGTACCTATTTGTTATACATCGCTACATGTATTCAGATTGAATACAAATAATGGAAAAGTATTATAAATGTTCATATTCAATGATTATTATTATGTATTAGCTACTGATACTGTGCATGATGATATTGTGCAAAATGAGAATGCAACATCAATTATACATTACATTACAAAATGGAGAATTGTGTTTAATTTTGTGTATTTTTTTTTTTACAGGATTGTTTGATTAACTTCAAGGATCACAATTTATTGGTCCATTTATCTGTTTGTGCAGTTATTTTGTACAATGAATAAAACATTTTTCAACTACTCAATTGTATACACCTTTTTGTTAGAAGTTACAGAAAATCACTAACCCATAAATATATTTCATGAGCTTACTTACACATATCCTTTCTTAACTTTGCCATTCGCTATTATGTATACATATTTCCTATTATGTATGACGACCCTGTCAGCGGTTAGTAGACGGAGAAGTAAAAAGCTAATTTTTTGATTAATATATATTCAACAATATCATTTAAGAATGTTTTTAAAATTTTTAATCGATATCTGGAAAATTAATATGTTATACAATTTCTAAGGAAACAAGTTTGTATAAGGCGTATGCATAATCTCCAGCTTTAAACGCGTTATTCTCAAAATTGGATGCTCCAATTTAGTGAACATCCTATATTGAGAAGGAACCGAAAAAGTTAACGCAAATTTAAATGCGATCTTTTTAAAAACATGTAGTCCTTCACGATCTGATTTTTAATTTTATTGATTCTATTTCTTTATATTTAAACAAAAGCATCAATAATAAAGTGAAATGAATATTTGCTTGTAAAGATTTATTTTCTTAATAAAATGTTTTTAATGTAATATAATGTTTTTTATTTCATAACATTGTTATAATGACTATGTATTCTAACACTGTTTATCATCATTATACTGTAATCTTTATATTTTGGATGAAAATAATATGGGTAGCATTATTAAAAAATTTAGTACAATTTTAGTATTTACAAAGAACAGTTGCAATGATTCGGTACGCATATTTGATTATTACGAGATTTTAAAGTGTAGTATCATTTCTATAATGAAGAGATTTTGAATTATGTAAAACGAAAGCTTCACTTTTGTAAAATTTTTAATATTATGTATCTATGTGAAAGAGTAAGTTTAGAAGTACAAATATACAATTTGTAATTCTGTTTAATTCTTTTGTATATTGGTATATGCTAGCAATTCTTTCAATGCAATAGTATGGTTGTAACATTTTGAAAACATTGTCCAATCAAATAAGGTGATATTAGTCTTCTCGTTTTATTACTTTTACATTCTTCAAAATGAAAATCATTTTTTTGTCTTCAAGGTCACTTCAAAGAGATGGTATTTATATGCAAAAAAAATACGATACATTGAAAATACTCAAAATGACGTTTAGAGGATTTTTTTATCACCACTAGATGTACACCTTAAAACCATTTGAATCATATTTAGTCATTTTTTCTTACCTTTAATAGTAGCGGAAATAATTTAGATGCTCGATTTAAAATTAACACCCTGTATACGCGGCAAAATGTCACTACGTTAAGTCCAGTATCCACTTATTGCAAATACCTGTAGTGTATTAGGCCAAATGTTGTTCCGTTGTATATCAATATTTGATACGAAGATACGCAACGGGTTTAATCAGGCATTTGTCGGTTTTTTGCCATTGCATCAAAGAAGGGTAATTCCACGCCAAATCATTCATATGTCCTCTACACGTCTACTTACAAAAAAACTATTAACATCAGAATGTGCTCTTCCTGAAACCATTTAACTCTGCGTGAAACATTTTTCGCTACGAATAATAACAGTCACGCAAATTTAAGTGGTAATATCTAGTGAACCACCCTGTATAAATAATTGAATATAACATAATAAAAACTTAAATTTAATGTAACAATAAAATGCAAAACTTAATATTTATCATTTAGTCTTTATATATATATACAGGGTGGGGCATTTAAAACATCTCAATTAGTACCTTATTCTTTCAGCGATATCTGGCATTGGATCATTTTGTAATACTTGGCCGCGGGGAGCGGGGGGTCATCGAGCTTCGAAGTGCGCCGGGCCTCCACCCACTAACATTGGGGATGACGACCGTACAATTATCGTGAGGCGTATTCAGGTCGTTTATACAAGGTTTCCTGTAGTTGGATTAGTACTGATGTATTCCGCGGCTCGCGATTCCTTGCGTTGGTTTATTATATTTAATAGGTACGCGGTAGGAGAGCCTGACGGGAACTGGGGCGAAATAAGGGAGCTATTCTGCGCGTAGTACTATTCGACTTTATTAGACAGTTCAGTGACGTTCGGTGCGTGAAGACCACTAGACAAAAATCTGCTGTTTCGACGGAAAAGGTTTCTAGATATAGGTTCGGTAAGTACGAGAGTAGGGGTTGGTCTCAGAGGTCAATGTAGGGAGAGGCGGTGAGGTCTAGGTTCAGCGATGAGTAAAAGTAAAGGATGATGTGGAGGTCTAGGTTTCGGGGTGACTAACGTTAGGATGATGCGGATTTGTTTACAGTTAAGGAAAGGAGGCAGGATGACTAAAAACTAATGAAAGATAGGGGAGAGGTATACGACAGTACATCGACATATACTTTTTCAAGTTATTATACAATAATTACAGAATACATTCGAGAGGGAAACAATTTTTTGTGGATAAACACTCCGAAAGTATTTGAAGGTCATCTTTGTTCTTTTTCAATAGTTATATATTTTTCAATACACAAGTCAATCCAACTCGTCATTTCCTATAAAAATATATTAAGCTATTTTGCAGAAAAACTATTCGTTGAAGTAAGAAAACTATTCAATTTCAATATTTTACATTAAATATGGCGATTTTTTAACATTTAATCAATATTCACCATGTAAGGGAATTCAAAGGCGCCGTCAAGTCGGGCATTCGGGCGGCCGCACAGTGTTTCGTGCAATGGACAAAAGTAAAAAATCTGAAGTGTTTGATTCATAATCTTTTGTATCTTAAAATGTTAATAAAGGAACGGAGGTTTTAATATTACCCATGACGTTTGCTTAATTTACCATATTGAAGTGAAAAATGATACTAGAAAGGGCCTAGCCGAATAAGCATGGTAAAAGTGCCCCCAAACCGAATCGATCGTGGTGCATATCATTCGATAGACCACTCGAAGAAAACCCTTTCTGCCAAGTATCAAGCTGGTACTCCTACTACTAGGGTAGTAACAGGGTGAAACGCAATTTACAGTTTAAGCTTCATTTCTCTTGTTCTACGCCATGAAAACTTATGAAAAAAATCATGGATATGCTACCCATTGGCATACATGTCTGTGAATTTTTTCAGAATTGTCGACTGCAAAATCGATTTTTAAAAAATTCGGAAAGTTTATAAATGTTGTTTTTATATTAAAATTATCAAACGATCACGTTTATATTTTTACAGTATTAGTGTCTTGTTATGGATATTAATGTGTAATTTTTTCAGATTTTTCAAAGTGGGGGATGGCACCTAGAAAAATCAAAAACCGATGTTCGTTTATATTATTATTTTAATTTTTCGTGTGACCATGTTCATTTTTCTACAGTTTTAGCAGCTTGTTATGGTTATTAATGTATAATTTTTTCAGATTTTTTTGAGAGATATATCATACTTAAAAAACTTATAAACCGATATCTCCGAACCTTTCGAACGCAAAAGAGTGGCAAACTCGTATAATCGACATATTTTATTCATTAAATGGTCATTATATGCAGTTCCAAATACTTTTACATGTATTAAGTTAGTCAATACACTTAATTTGGACATCTTTTTTTTTTTATATACATGGAGGAAATCTTCCAGACACCTCGTCTCTCCTGGAGTGGAGAGGCGAGGTAGTGTGGGATTCTTAACGCGAAACACTGTGGGCCGGCCCGAATGTTTACAGTAACAGGAGTAAGCGATATCGGACCCGAGGAGTACGACGCCACGTGTATCGTAAATCAACCCTCGAGGCTCCTGGCGAGGCACATTTAGCCAGAACAGGTAGAACAGGTGGCTTTCCTCGCCGAAAAGTCTTGCTTAGAGAGTCACACCGTGGGACACCTAACCAAGCTACCCACGCGATACGCAAGACACGCATTCTATTTCAAAGTACGCATTGGTTATTTAATTCACCTTACAACCAGCTACTGCTCAAACATTTTGCGTCACAGAGAAACCTATACTAAGATTATGACTGAATACACAGCATTATTTACCCTAGGAATTAAGATGATTCTAATAAAATTAGGTAATTTACAATATGTCTTTTAAGAATTTAAATGATTTTAAATCGTTCCCTAAATATTGATACTTTTATTTTGTCCGGCTAAATTCATACAACTAGTCACTATTCGTCTATCATAAATCGCTGCATTAACGTACACACAGTAGGTGCGCACACTTTTAGACCACCGCGTAGATTCTCTCCACTCTATGCACTGTTTACGTTGACGTCACTCTTGGGACAAGCCGAAATGGCATTACGACCAATCGCATGCGTTACAACGGTAGGTAGTAGTGGGAACTGCGCAGACGGACGAAAATCGGTCCGAGAGCGAATTTATTCTTATTTTGAACAGAGTGTAGTTTTATTTTTACAACATTTACAAACGCGTGTCGAACACTTCGTTTTACAACCACATTTTATATCTCCATCAGATGTTTGTTTCGTTATTCCGCGATCAAGCGAATAATCTTTTGTTACATTCTAAATATAGAAATTGTAGCATTATTAATACAATACAAAATTTTATTGTTCCTTTTTATTTCAATGAATTACCAAAAGTTTTTGAATGCGATTATAAAGTGGCGTGTTTGTCCAATCCGGATCTGTTATTCGACATCATCATCTTCAATAATATCATCTGTTGGAGGGATTCATCTTCTCTCGTTAACCTTTCACGAACTTTTGATTTTTATTTATTTTGGCTGTTGTTGGTTTTTTTCAAAACCGGAAAAATTCATGAAACTGTTCTAACATCTTTATTGGAAATCTTAGTAATGAAATTTGTTACCATGTACTAACTATTTTCTCCAGCTGTTGGCATTCTTCTTGATAAGACTTCGAATCTTCCTCCAGCTTAATGTTTTCTTCAGCTTCATATTCTTTAACACTACATGTGTTAATAAATAAACATGCGTCTTTCTTTTTTTTTTGCACGATACTCTTCCAATTGTGCTTGTAATAATTCATGTTTCTCCTAAAATTATGTTTGTTATTACATCAATAATAAAAGTTATAAGTTAAAAAATTACTGTCAAATTAAAATAAAGGAATTATGTATATTACAGCAGTTCCGTGTTAGCTGACCGTGGCTTGGGACCATGTCTAGTCAGCTATCAAGGGAGGTAGAGTTTTAGGAAATTCCGAGTATTGTTTCTTCTCTACGGTTTAATGACTACGCATAGATTTAATTGAAGTTTAATTGAAGAAACGCATAGGTTTGGTTGAAGTTATCATACCTCTACACAAAAATAATAAATAAATTTAATTATCTCCATTAATTATACCATATTTTTAATATAACACATGATTTATTTAAATTTTTTGGAAATATTTTAAAAATCATTTAGAACTGGAAAACAATCCATTAATCTTAACTATTTATCTTACAATACTACTAAATACTATATTTTCTTTAATAATGACTTAGTATATTTTTATAATTTTATATTTCATGAATAACATCTAACAAGTTGTTTATTCTTAATTCTATCATGCTAAAGTAACCTTCTTCATGTAAACCAATGAATATATGTTCTCCACCGAAAAGAGGTTACATGAAAAGGTAGACTTTAAGTTATTATTGTATTAAAAAGAATAAATTGTATAGATGAATTACACACAATTGGTTTACATTCTATTATTGTTGTACACTCGCTGTAGTGTAATCCCATGAACACAGATTAACTTTCCTTTTGTTGCGATCACCGTGTATATACTCATGGCCTACTAGTGCTCGCTCCGGAATTGGTAAAAAGACGGTCGGACCTTACTGACCGGGGATATCAATTCAACAGTCCCCGAACTAAACCGGGACTGACTCCGAGTCTTGTACGATTATCAACAAATGTTAAGAGGTGTTCGTGTTCAAAGTTATTAAGGAGTTTAGAAATATAATTAAGTTTTAAACATGTCGAACGAAGAAGTACATACCACCGAAGACAGGTTGCAACATTGGTGTTAGAAGTGGGATAGCGACACGATCTTCTGTTGTTGGTGGAGATTTTCTTCAGATGTTCGCTGGACTTCAGAGAAGCATCCTAGAGCAGTTGGATGATCATCGTCGGCAGGACGAGGTTCGACGACAGAAGAAACTGGAGCAATGGCTGGAGCGAGAGGCCACGGAGAGAGCAGCTCGTAAGGCTCTGGATGCTACGTGCGATCTGCGGTTGACAGAGATGGAAAAGCGAATCCTGGTGCTGACGTCTTCAATTATTAATTTTGACGGCGGCGAAGGGGAGGGACAGGGAACGGCAGGAGGTTGTGTATATAATGTTTTCACCACTGCTGTCCCTGGTCCTTCGTTCGTTCCTGCCGCGGCCTCGTTGTCGGACCAATTTTTGCGCGCGGATGCGGTTCAGGCGGGTCACTGCGTACCCAGTTTCGGATATGCGGTACGGCCCGCGGCTTATAATGGCAGTACCTCCTGGGAGGAGTATTTAATTCAATTTCAGATAATCGCGCGCGCGAATGGTTGGGATGATGCGAGAAAGGCTACGGCCTTAATCGCCTCCCTGGAGAGACCGGCAAGGGGAGTTCTTACAACTCTTTCTGCTGCCCAGCGCGAAAATTTCGGAGAGTTGGTTTCAGCGCTCGAATTTCGTTTTGGAGCGCGAAAGAGACACGCAACAAACTTGCTGCGTCGCAATTTGTCACCGCGTTAGTGGGCGAGGAGATGAGAAGAACATTGCGCCTGGGCAGTTTCACTACTCTAACAATAAGGACCACTGTTACTAGGGCCCTGGAGATGGAAGCTGTTGAGGCAATGACAGAAAAAGTTTCCGTGAGGGAGAATGGCCGTCGAAGTAAAATCTTCGATTCTTCCGAGGTACCACCGGAGAAAAAAAGAAGTTCGAGAGGACTTGTTCGATCTGCGGGAAGACCGGCCATTTTCAGAGGGATTGTTATAGAAATCAGAATACCAAGAAGACGGGAAACGGGAAAAAGTCGATGTGAAGGGGGAGCGTCGGACTTCAATTTTCTATCCCCCCATCGTTATAGAAGTGTGGCGTTGCGGGGATGTGGGTCAGGAGAAAAGACAAGACCTACTCAAGAAGTTTCCGTGCTAGGAGAAATCAACGAAAGAGTTTGCAATATAGTCCCGGATACAGGCTCACCTGTAAATCTGTTGAGGAGGGAGTTGTATCCAAATGAAGACATTGTGGTCGCAAGTCTCATCATTCGCTCCAGTGCTGGAGAAAGAATGAATGTCTTCGGCTAGAAAACTCTGAAGGTCGTCATTGAGGAGTTCTCAAGCGATGAGGAGTTCTATATCGTTCAGATGCTGGAAGAATGCATCCTTGGAACAGCTTTCCTAAAGAAGCATCAGTGCAAACTGATTTGTCCTGGAACATGTTATCTCTTCCGGGGTTGCGAGAAGTTTTTTTAGGAAGAGATAAGCTACCATGTCCTGTAATAAAGAGTAAGGCAGAGAAGAAAGGGGAGATTGGCGTTCCGCAGCACTTACAGGAACTTTTTGCTCGGTGCTCCTTGAGCTTAGATGAGACTAAAAAGAAAAGTTTTGTCGAACTGCTCTGGGAATTCCAGGATGTCTTCGCCAGAAATTCTGATGAAATTGAAAGATGTAAAATCATACAGCACAAGATCAACACCGGGGACCATTCTCCCATTAAGCAGGCGCCTCGAAGACTGCCTCTTCATCGACGAAAGGAAGTAGAAGATCTGTTTAGGAAGATGGAGGTTCAGGGCGTTATAGAAAAATCACAGAGTCCATGGTCTTCCTCTATCATCCTTGTTAAGAAGAAGGATGGTTCCATAAGATTTTGTGTGGATTACCGGCGATTAAACAGCGTTACGAAGAAAGACTCGTATCCTCTTCCCCGGATTGAGGATACTCTGGACTCTCTTGCCGGTTCTTCCTGGTTTTCTACCGTGGATTTGCAGAGTGGATATTGGCAAATTTCCATGGAAGAAAAGGATCGGGAGAAGATAGCTTTCTGTGTGGGCACAGAGTTTTGGCAGTTTAAAGTCATGCCTGTGGCGGCTCATGCAGCGCGCACGGCGCCACATTGTAAACACCATCGAGACTGCGAGACGCACGCAACGGACGTGTCTTTCGTCGCTGTCGATGTCGCGGCAGGCCGATAAAGATGACTGTCCTCGGAAAGCGGGGAGACACTTGAGATCCGTTCCGAGGGCAGCCAGGGTCCCGACCGACGACGCGAAGGGATTCAACCGCCGAAAGTCGCACGAGCGACATCAGACGTCTCGTCTGGGTTTTCAGAAATAAAAGATTTCAAGCGCGAGCACGAGTACGTATATTCTCCCGTCACCCACATGCCCTTTGGTCTCTGCAATGCCCCCGCTACTTTCGAGCGCCTTATGGAAAATGTGCTAAGAAGATTGAATTGGAAAATCTGCCTTGTGTACCTCGATGACATCATCATCTCTATAGAAAAAATTTCCAAGAAGAACTTGAACGCCTTCCAGTGATGTTTTCTCGATTATTTATATTTCGATCGAGCGAAATTATTGATGAGCCCGAGGAAATGTGCATTCTTCTGTTGAGAAGTGCGGTATCTAGGACCCAGAGAAAATTAAAGCAATTGTCGAATGGCCCGTTCCGAAGAACATTACGGAACTAAGAAGTTTCCTGGGACTGTGTTCGTATTACCACAAGTTCGTCAAGAATTTCTCCACCATGGCAACTCCCTTATTTCGCCTCACGGAAGACAAAGCAAGATTTCACAGGAGTGATGAATGTCACACAGCCTTTCGAGAAATGAAGAGGCGATTGACAGAAGCTCCTGTGTTAGTCTATCCAGAATCAAACAGGAATTTTATACTTGACACGGACGCTTCTAATTTTGCCATAGGAGCGGTCCTTTCACAGCAGCAGGAAAATGGAATGAAAAGAGTCGTTGCTTATTTCTCCAAATCTTTGGGAAAAGCGGAGAAAAATTATTGTGTCACCCGGAAGGAACTGTTGGCAGTGGTAAAGTCCATAGAGCATTTCCACCACTACCTCTATGGACGAAAATTTCTATTGCGGACGGATCATGCGCTGCTCCGATGGTTGTTCTCCTTTAAAAATCCGGAAGGACAAGTCGCTCGCTGGATAGAACGTCTCTAGGAGTACGATTTCGAGATTTACTATCGCGAAGGAAAGGCACACGGAAACGCTGACGGGCTTTCCAGAAGGCCGTGTGCCGAAGAAGATTGCAAGTGCTGCGGCCGACTTGATAAGAAGTCTCGTCTTCTTTAGACTCCTTTTGTAAACATCCTCGCGACGTTCTGTGAAACTGAGGTAACTGATGTCTGGAAGAAGAGCCAGATAGAAGACGAGGAAATTGGCTTCATTCTGGGAAGGAAGAATAAAGGAGAAAAACCTCATTGGTAGGAAGTCGTCCCTTTCTCTCCACAGATGAAATATTACTGGACGATTTGGGATTCCCTGGAAGTCAAAGAAGGATTACTTTTCCGAAAATGGGAAGCGGTCTGTGGTTTGACGACGGCTGTTGGCGGTGCCACGAGAGAAGGTGTCGGAAGTATTGAGGGAATTCCATGCTTCTCCGGCAGCAGGACACTTTCAAGTCAAGAAGACATTGACCAAAATCCGACAACAATTTTACTGGGCAACCTGTCGACGGGATGTTGAGGAATGGTGTCAGCGATGCGACTTTTGCGCGGCGCGAAAGGGACCACGAGAGAAAGGGGCAGGGACCCTGAAAGTGTATAATGTCGGGGCATCATTTGAAAGGGTCGCGGTTGATGTTGTGGGTCCGCTCCCTAGATCTCTGGCCGGAAATAAACACATGTTGGTTGTGGCAGATTATTTCACGAAATGGCCAGAAGTAATTGTGATGCCGAACCAGTTAGTAGTTACGATCGCCAAGGCTTTTCTGGAGAACGTTGTTTGCCGACATGGGGTGCCCTCGGAAATCCATTCCGACCAGGGAAGAAATTTTGAATCCACCGTGTTTCGAGGATTGATGAAGTTGCTGGGAATAAGGAAGACAAGAACTATTCTTTTACATCCTCAATCTGACGGTCTGGTGGAACGTCTAAATAGAACACTGTTGCAGTATTTGGCAATGTTTGTTTCAGAGCACCAGCGAGATTAGGATGAGTGGATTCCTCTTTTCCTGATGGCTTACCAGTCTTCACGGCACGAGACGACACAGATGACGCCGTCTATGGTTCTCTATGGGCAGGAAATTCGGTTGCCTATGCTACTATGGAGGGGTTTGCCTCCTTAAAGAGATGGAGAAGACGCCGAACAGGAATTTTCGTTGTGCATTAAGAAAAGGATGGAGAAAATTCATGAATTTGTTCGGCATTGCCTCCAAATCTGCAGCTCCAAGATGAAGACCTGGTACGACAGGTCATGTGCAATCGACTAAATAAGTTCGTACCCGGAGAACAGGTCTGGTTGTTCCAGCCGAGAAGGGTTAAAGGAAAATGCCCGAAGCTGCAGTCGGATTGAGAAGGTCCATATAGAGTCGCAGACAGGATAAACGACACAATTTACCGAATTCAACGTTCGTCAAGACACAGATGTAAGGTAGTTCATGTTACACGCCTGGCGAAATACGAGGGACGAATCCCTTTTCCTTAGCAAGAAGATTTTGTAGAGACCTGTCAAGAAGGGAATCAGAGACAGAAGCTCTCAAGAAATGTCAAGAGGCAGGAGGAAATGCTAAGGAAAGCAGTGGAAGTTTGATCCTGGAGAATTCGGAATTACATATCTGTACGGAGAAGAATCGAAATCCAATCCGGAAAGATGAAAGTGAAAGAGATCGGCTGGTACACTTTAGGGACCGGAAGTAAAGAAGGGTTGTCTATCCGTCTTCGCCCAAGAAGAGGACGCTTCGTCGCAGAAGGTGAGGGAGAGTTCCTTCTCTTTCTGCTGAAGGCCTTTTTCTTCCACGAGCGAAACGGTTGCCTTGCGCGCCGGATTTATGTTCACAAAGTGAACCCGGGTGAGGAAGTCACATTTTTCCGAAGATGTGCCCTCACTGGAGAAGTCACATTCTTCCGGAAGGGTGTACCTCTAGGGCCGGCTCGTGGACGAGAGGCACGCCGGGTCCCCATGCCATCGTGGAATGAGTCTTCGGTGGATGACGGTGCGTCCGGGAAACGTGTTCTTTGGCGGAGCAGGCCGTAGGAATGAACCCGTGAAGACATCAAGAAAGAAGCGCTCAAGGCTTAAGAGATAAAAGGAAGGGCGAGGATTTGGTAGGCTTCTACGAAAGGGTTCCTGGAGATTTATTTCGGAGATTCAAGCGCCTTGCTTAGGGTTTTTGCGTGCTTTTCCCTGAGACTAAGGATGAATGTCGAGGCGAGAAGTGTCTAAAAAGCCACGCACGTTTATTTCGTTTTATACTTCTTTTTCAGACAGGAGAGTCCACTTTGCCCGCGGACGTTCGATTTTGCACGAGTTGAAGTCCGGAGCGGACGGGACGTCCGCTCAAGAAAAAAAAAAAGGGGCAGTGTAGCGAGCACCGTATATGTATACACTTCGTGCGAAACTTTATTCTTGAATTTCAAACATATCAACGACAGTTACTTCAAATTTGTTTGCCTGTATAAACAATGTACATATAAAATCAAGTTAAGAAAAACAATGTAAAAAGCAAATATTCATTATTTATTAGAATTATTTTTAAATGTTACAAATTACGTTCATGTATAAAATATTTGCGTCGCAAATGGTAGTATTATGCCACTAATTTGTTTAAACATAAAAAAAGATATTTCAATAATTCTTATACAATAATACATTAACACGAAATTAAAAAGATATAATTTAAATATACCTCGGCTTTTTTATAGATTCATCGTTTTCTTGATCTTCCTCTTTATAATCCAAAAATAATGTACGATTCAACTGGAAAAAAGACAATTGATACGTAATAAGTGATATTACTTTAAGTAATTATCATCTCAATTAATTGTGAACTTACGTTCTTTAAATCTTTGTTTTGGCAAATTTCTGGATTACAACTACAGTTACTACATATAATTTTATTTTTACGACATGTACAAACGCGTGTCGAACATTTCGTTTTACAACCACATTTTATATCTCCATCAGATGTTCGTTTCGTTGTTCCGCGATCAAGCGAATAATCTTTTGTTGCATTCTAAATATAGAAATTGTAGCATTATTAATACAATACAAAATTTTATTGTTCCTTTTTATTTCAATGAATTACCAAAAGTTTTTGAATGCGATTATAAAGTGGCGTGTTTGTCCAATCCGGATCTTTTTCGACATCATCATCTTCAATAATACTGTCATCTGTTGGAGAGCATTCATCTTCCCTCGTTACCCTTTCAGGAACTTTTGATTTTAATTTATTTTGGCTGTTGTTGGTTTTTTTCAAAACCTGAAAAATTCATGAAACAGTTATAACATCTTTATTGGAAATCTTAGTAATGAAATTTGTTAACATGTACTAACTATTTTCTTCAGCTGTTGGCATTCTTCTTGATAAGACTTCGAATCTTCCTCCAGCTTAATGTTTTCTTCAGCTTCATATTCTGTAACACTACATGTGTTATTTATTGCAAGTTGCTTCGACATGCGTCTTTCTTTCTCTTTTGCGCGATACTCTTCCAATTGTGCTTGTAATAATTCATGTTTCTCCTAAAATTATGTTTGTTATTACATCAATAATAAAAGTTATAAGTTAAAAAATTACTGTCAAATTAAAATAAAGGAATTATGTATATTACAGCAGTTCCGTGTTAACTGACCGTGGCTTGGGACCACGTCTAGTCAGCTATCAAGGGAGGTAGAGTTTTAGGAAATTCCGAGTATTGTTTCTTCTCTACGGAATGCGAGTGAAATACGGATACTTAATACGAAATATATATTGAGATCATCCATAAAGCCAGTTCCAAGAACTGGTAGGGATAACGATGACCAGCTAACAAAGCAAACTCCCGGCCAGCTAACACGATTCTACTTATATTAATAGAATATACAAACCAGAAGTTCATTGTACGCGGATTCTTTTACACATTCTTTTCTTCTGTCTTCTGCAATATGCTTAAATAATATTTTAAGAGTAGTTCTTGCATCATCCATTGTGTGCATTTTCTGCCACCTTGTATATGTTCTATTTTCTAAATGAACAAATATTTATATACACAAGTACATATTTATATGCACAAATAATTATTACTTAAAAAACGAATTTGTAATCAATAAATAACTTATTTATCTAATTTAAGATACACCTACCTTGGTCCGATTCAACTATTTTTTGTTGGAGATCCGTAATTTGAGTATTACGTAAATCTATAAATTCCGTAAGTTCAGCAATTTTGTTCTCATCTGCGTCATCACTGTTTCGAAATTTTTCTAGCATACATGTCAATGAAGCTCTATCTTGCATTAATTTTTCAAGAGAATATTCCGCATCAACAGTGCTTACTAATATTTCTACTTCTTGAATCAGCCAACTTCGAATTTTATCAACATTATTATTCATTTTTTCTTTCCTCATTATTGCTTTTTTTTGTAAATCAAGAGCTTCCTAAGAACAAAATAAAGAATAAAATTAATTACCGTTTAATCAAAGTACTGCAGCAAAGATCTAACTTAATTAATTACTTTCAATCTTTTATTGACAGCAAAAGCTTCTGCCATTTTTCTCTTAAACACGGTTTCTTGTTTACTATGCCACATTTTTAGACGCGATACTTCGTTTATTTGTTTTCTATTTTGATCCTTTAATCTATTCACTTCCTTTTCCTTAGATTCCTTCCATTTTGTAAATTTATCGGATTCATTGCGCATTTGTCTAATTAATTTAACCCTTGTTTGTTTCAATAATTGCATTTCGTTTGATAGATTTTTTATTTGTTGATCTTGTTTCTCTTTCATTTTAACTATTTTATCTTGCTCTGTTACTTTACGTCTTAATTCCGTTATTTTCTTTTCCAATTCTTGTACCTTTTTCCGTCTACTTTCTGCAAGTCTGAAAAATACATACAACAAATCAAAAAGCTTGAAGAAACAGTAATAAGATAAACAATGCCATGAGTGAATTAAAAATAAGCCATAATGATTGTATATAAACAAACTCCTTACTTTGAACTAGCATTACTCGTTTGAACATTTTGTACCACTTGTAAAAGCTCTTCCCTTTCCGTTTGAAGTCGTTTTATCTCTTGCTCCATTTCTTGTATCTCTTTTGAATAATCAATTATTTGAGATGAATTCTTTAAGAGTTGACATATAAGACTTTCCTTAATAGCGAGTTCTTTATTAATATTTTGTACTTCATTGTTCCTTTTAACTTGAAGTAAGGTATGTTCTTCGTGTTTTTCATCAAAATCGTCTAAACTATCTGGACTTTCAGAACATTCATCTATAGACGCATGTTCTGATTCCTCTATATCACTAGTTGTGAATAGTTTTGCATTTTCAGATGATATTTCACAATTTATAAGTTCTTCTGATGTTTTCTTCTGATCGTTTTGAATATCTATTTATCATAAATAAAGATATTTTACTAACAATAAAAACAGTATGAAATTTTCAAATGAATAAGAAAGTGGATTATATTACATACTAAGAATTTTTAAGTATAAAGCTTCTAACTTTGTATAGTACTCATTATCTTTTTCAAAATTTTTATCAAAAACACCTAAGAGTTCTTTAAATTCTTCTAATATTTTCGCCATATCGGCTTGAATTTTCTCTCTAGCTTGTTCAGCTAGTTCTGCCCTTTCATGCATAACAACAGTTTCAATTAAATTATTATTTAGTTTTTCTGTCAAGTCCCTCATCTTCTTTTGCAAAGATTGATTCTTTACATCAAGTTCTTGATGTTCAATTGGACAAGAGGTCCTCAGTTCTTGATCCACCAAAGTAAGTTTCAATTCTTGTACTAACTTGTTCAATCGATTTATTTCCGATATCTTTGGATCTTGATTTACCATAGGTTTATTTTTTATTTTACGTGCTCTGTCTGCATATCTTAATGTACTTAATGTTTCATCTAAATTGTAATCTAGAATTATTACAAACAATCCAATTATTTTAGAAATTACTGATTGTAGATTTTTGATATTTAGAATAATCAGATTAATTATAGATTTCTTGTTTATATTAACCTGCTGGACTAACACATGCTATCATCAGTGTCATAGAATTACCACCAAGAGAATCTTGCAACAATCTTGTAAGTTTGCTATCTCGATATCCAACATAGGACATAGAACCACCTTCTCCTAATTGAGATATAACATTTCCTAATGCTAATAAACCTTTGTTTATGTTAACTCCTTCCTTAAATCTTTCACCAGTTGCTTGTGTTTTCTTACTGCGCTCCGATCCAGCTAAGTCTACTAGATGAAATTTTGATGTTGTTGCTGTATTGCTAATTTATATTGATAAAAACAAAAAAAGAGCTAAAACATTTTATAGACATATAAGAACTTTATGCTTGTTTTGTGATGTTCAGACAAAACACTTACGGATCACCTTTTTTTTGTTGATATATGCATAAAGTAAATATTGCATGACTTCTACTACTGTGTGCATTCATTGCTGTAGCACCTGTTGCACGACGCAGAGATCCTTGTGTTAAGCAGTATAATGTTTCTGCTGCATTTGTAACTTCTTTTTCAACAACCCCAGCAACTTTTATGTTTTTTCCATCATCTCTAATATCAACAACAGATGAACTTCGCTGTTTATCAACCAATAAATCGTATAATTGTTCTTGATAAAGTTCCATAAATGAAACTGTAATTTTAAAACTCCAATCACCCTTTAATGAAATCATATTAAATATATCATATACTGCTCGTGGTATAACACCCATATCTTCTTCTTCTACATAATTTGTACCCATTGAATAGGTTTTACCACTTCCTGTTTGGCCATAAGCTAGTATAGTAACATTGTAGCCTACAAGAACAA
>NW_017100309.1:231750-258524 GCF_001263275.1 Habropoda laboriosa | reverse complement strand
TTTTATAATTTCGTATAATTTCTTTTAATATTATTTAATATGCATTTTAAAGTCAACACATTACCACAAGGAATTAGCAACTTTCTTTTTCACTCCAATATAAAAAAATTTATTTTAGAAAATGATTCAATAAATAAATGTATAACAACATAAGATTATATGACAAAAATTTATACGATAGCATATTGAAAATAATAATAACTACATACTTTTAGTTTGTTCGTCGTAAAACAATAAATAAAATAAACAATAAATAACACTTTGCTATAAAATCGTAACAAGGCAAACAAATTTGCACTAACCGTCGTTGATATATTTGAAATTACAAAGTTTTACATGAAGTATATATACACATGACGCTATTCGCCATCGTAATTATCGTACGGCATTTCACATAAAACCAACGCTGTACGTTGGGTTAATTCTAGGGATTCGGCAATATAACTCTTAGAGTAGCAGAGCTATACTAGTTCATGGAATGGTGCTTTATAATAAGAATTAGATGAGAAATTGTTACCAAATCTTCAATTAAGTTTGAGAATGGTAAATTTTTGTCTAAAAATGTTTTAGCAACCAACTACAATACTAGGCAAGGAAGTATTACCTATAAAGCACTTTGATTTTGATAACACAAGAAAATTAAAATAATTAAAATATGACAACAAAAAATATGTTCTAACTTAAGAATTGTACTTTAATTACAATATTTACGGACAGAAATTTTAAAATCATATTTGTTTTGAGGTTCTTTTGCATTCTGAAGATAATTAATATATTGGTAAAAAAGAAAATCCGAATATTATAAAAATGCAAATTTTTAACTATAACGTACTCAAGTAGTTTATTCCTTGTCAGCGAATGACGTGTACAGTGTTCTCGTAGTAAACAAAAATTTGCTAATTGGAAATCTTTAGGAAACGAAAAGTTTATGAAAGTTACAAATTTTCGTCAATTTTGATGTATTTTGTCCATATAAATGATTTTTATCTCGGAAATTGTTAATCTTACGTACATACATATGTTTCTTTTACTTTACTCTAAAGTGTTCAAACATTATAAATAATTCTTGTTATTGCAAAAAATTATTTCAACTATTCAAAAATTATAAATAAAGATTTTTTTCCAGTTTTCTTGGTAAAATATCATTATATCTCATCTGAAAAATGTTATATTTCTTGTAGTTTACTCTATAAATGTTGACTTGCACGTTAATTCGGAAAGCAGACTAAGGTGGCCGGGATCTTACGGGACTGACTAACTGCATCCCTCATACGCAAGTTTATTCAAACAAAATTTACAGATAAAGTCTATATGTGTTTTATTTCCATGTTTGAAATGTATATTATTTTTTGTATTATTCAGAAGTATTATATTTTTATGTATTTTTACGTTCTTTTCCTTTATAAGATGTCTTTTCTCAGAATGATTTACCTTTGCTAACAAGATTTGGAAGGTATAATCACAGCCTTGTGGATTATTGACTAATAAGATCGTTAAATCTACATTACAATTTGAGCATGTATATACAGCGTCATTATGAATTTGTGAAAAGTTTGTTACTTCTTTAAATGTACATATATGTATCAAAGAAACATTTTACTAGTGATGTATTTTCTAGTTTTTTAGAATATTCCACAACTTCTTGTATAAATTTGTAATAAAGAATGATTTTGACATAACATGATAGGCATATGCACTTTGAACCATTATCATTTATAGATATTTGTAAAAATTATTCAAAGTAATATATATTAATAATACCTTTTTTACATGCATTAGTAATGATTATAAAGTGGTTTTGTAATGAATCTTCTTACAACAAAATATTTTAACAATCATCTAATTTCAATAAGCTTTGTGATTTCCAAGTAACAGAAGATACTTTAATTTTTATTTAACATATTAACGTACTGAAATTGGCAATAGTTCCTTTATTTTATGTATTAAATCAACTGATCCTTCGAATATGCTTTTACATTTTCCTTCTGCAAAATTTACACCACATAAACGACATATCAACGTATCCTTCAATGTATCCGACTACGCATAGATTTAATTGAAGTTTAATTGAAGAAACGCATAGGTTTGGTTGAAGTTATCATACCTCTACACAAAAATAATAAATAAATTTAATTATCTCCATTAATTATACCATATTTTTAATATAACACATGATTTATTTAAATTTTTTGGAAATATTTTAAAAATCATTTAGAACTGGAAAACAATCCATTAATCTTAACTATTTATCTTACAATACTACTAAATACTATATTTTCTTTAATAATGACTTAGTATATTTTTATAATTTTATATTTCATGAATAACATCTAACAAGTTGTTTATTCTTAATTCTATCATGCTAAAGTAACCTTCTTCATGTAAACCAATGAATATATGTTCTCCACCAAAAAGAGGTTACATGAAAAGGTAGACTTTAAGTTATTATTGTATTAAAAAGAATAAATTGTATAGATGAATTACACACAATTGGTTTACATTCTATTATTGTTGTACACTCGCCGTAGGGTAATTCCATGAACACAGATTAACTATATACATATACTGTTACGCTATCTATGAACGTAGCTTTAATCACTCGTTATGCATGCTGGTGAAGATAGCTTTAGGGTGGCTTAATCTATACAGATCGACGGGCACAGGTAGAGCGCAATTTGAATTGTCAATAATGTATGAAAAAATTGATTTTTTTTGGCCGGTTTTTTTCAAAAAAACTGTGCGTTAAGGGGTTAATCTATACAGATCGACGGGCACAGGTAGAGCGCAATTTGAATTGTCAATAATGTATATTTCAAAAGATAGACTGTTTCTGGAAATCATCTAAGGATTAGACGCGTAGTACTGCGATGGAAAGTTAGAACTCGGGAACGGAAATGCTTTGTTATTGTAGTCGAAAGATTTTATTCAAAAACCGTAACCACTTGAGAGTTAAGTTTAAGCCATGTAGGCTTTCTCGACAGGATGTTTGTTTTGGGACTCAGAAAAGTACGCTCTTCATTCTGTTTTATATCTCAACGATACCCAGGACCGTGTCAACTAGCTAGAACTCTAAGAGGGTTATAAATATTATCAAGGGTTAATTCTCGCACGAATTGCTACGTGAACACTTTCCCTCGCACGTGCATATCACGTTGTAGTTAAATCAGCGTGCGTTCCACCACACCAAGAAAGTGCTGCCACCACCATCCGCTAACGAAGGATCGAGGGTGGAGTACGTGTGGGAAAAGAAGTGTCGATCTATGGGGTGGAAACTGTCTCTCGATTGGACTACCAGGATCTGGAAGGAGGACCAGGGGAGAATCCAGATTCTGGGAGAAGAACATGAAGAGAGACCTCGCGTCGAAAAATTTCCAAAAAGTCATTCATTCCAATTCTGTATCTCGAGTCTTGAAGCTTCGCTAATCTTAAAAGGTCTGGAACAGTTGTGAAATATAGAAGTACTAATTGCAACTAAAAATCTTCCAAGTTTTATTTGAATATCCCCGCACCACAGCAAGCGGAGCGCATAGCGCTCCACGGGCACCAATCCACTATCCCTTTTCTCGTGACTACCGCAAAATACGCAACAGTTGAAAGACGCCACGTAGATGGCGTGTCGAGAGTCTTATTCTAGGGAGAAACTTTTGCCGTGCTAAAGTCCCTACAATTGTGAACACAATACGATATCTGATAAGAAGAAATAGAGACATCCACAAAGTATGGCGAGTGTAAAGGTCCTTGAGTTTTTTAAAGCTTCCAATAAAAGGCTTAATATTAATCTTTTAAATGCTATGGTAAGAAATGTACACGATGTAACTTCAAAATCTTCTAAGAAAATCACTCATACTGGACAGGTACAGTATTACTTATAAAAATATATAGGTACAGTATCACTTATAGAAATATATTGATACTTTTAGAAATTTCTGCATCATAAATTTTATATTAATGCGTTCTTCTTTTATGATAGCTATTCGATGAAGATGACTATCGTAACGTACGATTTATAGACAGACCAAAAGAAGTTAACGATAATTGGGCTATTAAACTGATAGAAGAAGTTCCTCCTACATCTGCAAAAGAAAAAATTGTGGCTTGTGATGGAGGTGGTGGGCCTCTAGGACACCCAAAAGTTTACATCAATCTGGTATAAATTAAGTGCATGTATTACATGTATTAAACAATTATGAGTTATTATACAAGTTTTTATTTTAGGACAAACCTGGTAATCATACTTGTGGATATTGTGGTTTACGCTTTTACAAGGAACATCATTAAGTGACAAAGTGAATGAATGTAAATAGTCAAACTGTAAACTATGCAAGTAATTTAAAAGATATTTGTTGGAATAAATGTTAGGTATATGAACAAGATAAAGGGTTTTTTGTTTATTTCGAATTCTTTAATTTGGAATGACATTTACTAAACAAACATTTGATTTTATATTAAAAATTTTTACAAAGCTGTTTTCTGACTATTCATACCTAATGGTATTGCCTGCAATTCAGTTTTCATACAAAGGAATTCACCACAAACACACATTATACTTAAAGATATAATGTTTAAGCACCACCAACTAAATGTTGAAGGAAAACTTGCATTGTATGCCCAACAGCATAATAAATGGATTAAATGTGCTGTACAAGCAAAGTCCATACATTGTTTTGTTCTTTGTACCAACCACCATAATGCAATTGCTCCAATCAATGCATTTAAAATGAAAATAATTATGATAAATTGACCAGCAAAGTCCCGAACATGTATTTCCTTATAATGAAAAGCATAATCTAGTGACTTAGTTGATCCAATAAATGATGCAACAATCCAAATCCATAATCCAAGGCAGAAGTACATCACAGTTTGGATAGCAATTATTTGAGATATTATAAGAAATGGATCCCAAATGGTTTTACGGAATTGTCCAGATATGTTATTCATTGTTGGGTTTATAAATTTTAATTATGTTTATTAATAAAACAATTCTTTTCTATTTCGTGCATTGTGTATTCTATCATATTGATGTTTGTTTCGATCTAAAACAAAAGTAATTAACATATTTATGGTTATTAATAAACTTCATTATAGATAAAACAAAACTTAATTAAGTGAAAAATATTTAATTAGTTAAAAATTATGTAAAGAATAGAAACAATTTAACTTGATTCATAACTTTTTATGTACTAATTAATTTAACATAAAAAAATTTAACCTTACTCCATATATGTATTGCATGATTACATTAATTTGTTATGTGGCTTGAATATATTATTAATATTTCACAAACATGTATGTTTAAAATTAATTCTGTAAAGTACTATTCACATAAATTGATATATTAAAATATCTGTGAAAATTTATGACAGTTACCATATAGATATATGTTTAAATCGATCACATTCAAATAATATTTTTTTTCCCAATGATATATACAGTTTAATCAGCTGATGTTGACACATTTAAAACTTTGATTCACTATGTTTATGTTCCGTATAGCATAAAAGTAATGACATTGCATTACATGAATAGATGCATACGATCGCTCTACATAAGAAGTGTTTCTTTACATGCGTTATTCACTACAGAGTAATATGTCAATAATCGAGTAAATTTTACTTACACTTTTACATACTCAATAATTAAATATTTAATTAATCTTTGATTCTCAGAACAAATTTTTTTTCAATTTTACTTCATACTCGGATTTGATTGATTATACTCTTTTTATATTGTAATAAAAAATATAGGAAAACAAATTTTCATTATGAATGATTCACTCAACGTATATGCTTTATTGTTGTGATCAATTGTCAAGCACTCAATGGAACGTATGGGCACCGAGTCTCATCGATCTTTGCCGAATCCCTAGACCAGTGATGCCAGACAATGATGCCCCAGAATCGTGGGCGCTGAGCCCCCCACTATGACCTACCGCCGTCTCACACTATGCCGTCCTCGTGCTCTCACACAAATGTAGCGGTAGCTCTGCGTGTGCGAAGCCTGTTCGGCTCTTTCCGCCAATTATCTACGCCACCACGTGACGCTCGAGCAACCTGAGCGCATGAGTAAGAATTAGGAGATTCCCTTTGAATCTCGGTGAGACGCAGTGTTTCGAGTATATGGGCGTTCGGGACAGAAATCATAACTTCTAAATTAATCAATTTTCGACATAGGTTCTCAAATACTTTTTTGAAGAGAATTCAAATATGCACTGATTGGCACATAAAAAAATATATGGTTTCATTTTATAAAATTGTGATGATCTTTATTTTTTATCGAATAATACGATTTATTGTCAATTGAAAAATTTATTTTATTCATCAGTTCCGCGGAAATACCGGCAAAATCGTAACGGCCGTTTCGCACACAGGGGTTTCAGAGACAAACATTATAACTTTGTATACATTCAAAATTTCTCTTCTATTTTTGTTTTGTAATTTTCATTAGGTAGTTAAATAACAATATAAATAATAAAAAAATTGAATAACGCGTACAATAGTAGGATAGGACGCTAGAATACTCAACGCGTCGCTAACGATTTTGACAATTTTCTTCATTTTAAGTAAATTTAAGCAGTTAAATTTGACATTAATATAAAGGTTTATATGTTCAAAATTAATATACAAAAAATCACAGAGGTATTACTCGGTACTTTTTTTAAAAGTCTCGTTAAATTTGATAAAAATTTTACATAAAAAATTAGGAAAATTTATTACTATTGTATTAAAATTCTGTGTCAGCTTCAAAGGTATTCAGGTACTAAAGACAACCTATAAAAATCAAATCAAAAACACAAATGGTCTGTGAATGGCACATATTTGAAAAATACACTAATGTTCCGACTAGCATAGTAACTTTCTGGTAAAAGACAGCCCCAGAGCGTCAAAAATCAGGCCCTTATATACCCCAAAAATCGTGAGTTTTGGTGATAGGGATTTTCCTGGGAACGGAATGCGTTCGTTTGCCTTATCTCAAGGACTTTCTAGAGGGTACGCGATAGACTAAAGACTCGGCGCCACCGTGTCGGCAAGGCTGCGTAGGTAACAAGGGGATGAATCTACACTTCTGGATCGGTGGACACTTGTAAAAAAAACTTGCCGCAAAGTTGTTTATAATAATGAAAATTAATGTTAAATTTTTTTTTACATCGTATTCTGCTCGACAAGGAGAGAAAAAGTTTGAAAGGAGCTATTGGAAATGGGTTATGGAAATAAAATAGTCTTTGTAACTGCTAATATTCTGTTCATTCTTCGACTCAGAGGAAACGTGTTTCAATTCTGACACGTCGTATAGAATTAATGAATAATGTAGCGACTGTTTGATCGCCTGAATTTTTGGCTTTTAATTCTGAATATATTTCTCCTTTCGTTTAACCTTTGCTGCGTTCAGCCCTCGCATTTCCCCTTCCAAATGTTGCATTTTGGGTCCCTTGACGGGGGTGATTTTGGGTGGAAGGCCAAGACTCCCAATGAAGTTAGGGCTTTGGTCAACGTCCAACGCCAACCGCTCACCCTCAGGGAGGGGGTGTTTTGCGCGAAGTACGCGTCACCTGGGCTTATGGAAAAACGCAGGGTAACGGTACCGCTCGCTTGCGAGAATGTGCTTCGACTTGCGTGGAAGTAATTTCAATTGTTTATAAAAAATGCGCGTTGAAATGAAATATTTTACAGAATGTCATTTTTCGACTTCTAGATTCATCCCTTCAAATTTTATCAAAATCCCCGGGGGACAAGTATGTTGTCTCCTTCCTAGCTCTAGTCCAACGGAACTCTTACGTCATCCTACATAAAGTAAAACAAAGTTGTCTTCGCGCCTAATTTCCGCGCATGTAAATTAATGCCATTGCGCTGCTTCACTTTCAGTCTTTTCGTCAGTTAAACGGTTAAAGTCCGGCATACGCGTAGGTGCACGCGGTACGGAATCTATAGGTAGAAACTAAGAAGCTGTACAAGCAATCTTAATTTTAGTTGTGTTTTGTATAATATCGATTGTGTTTTGTGTAATATCGTGTTTTTTGTGATTAACAATTGTAATTGGGGTAATAATGGATTGTGGGCCCGCTAGAAAGTATAAGAAAAGATTTCAGCGTCATTGGTATGACGCTGACGAATCCTTGAAAATTTGGTTGGAAGAGGTTTCCTCAGACGATTCCAAATGTTTGTGTAAGGCCTGCAATAAAATCTTCTCTTGCGGCCTTTCGGATGTATATACATATACAGGCATGCGTCTAGTCAGGCACTTCAAAATTTCTTTCCCTCCCTCCACGACTCTGGCTCAAATTCGGAAAATTAGCTTTTTATTCCATGTAAGAATATACTGGGAGAAGTATAGGAACGGACGAAACTATACTCAATGCTTCAAATGTCAATCCTACGGCCACGCTTCTGGAAATTGCTTTAAAAATCCAAAATGTGTTAAATGTGGTGGAAACCACGCTTCTGAAGATTGCAGTAAAGATTCTGAGACCATGCCCAGGGCCGGGTTCAAAAATTTGGCGGGGCCTGAATACACATTTAAATCCTACACTTAAATTTTACAACGAGGAATCATTTATTTACAAATGCTGTTACATATTACATATTTTTTATAAGATGAATATTAAATAATAATACAATCCAATAATAATATTAAATAATTTTTCTCGCTTTTTTCGACGCCAAATCTTTGATAACATCATCAAAATCGATTGAATTTGCTACTTCCCTTTCTATTGACAGAATAGCCAGAGATGAAAATCTCTCTTGGCTTATCGATGATCGCAGATAATTTTTTATTAGTTTCAACCGCGAGAAACTACGTTCTGCTGAAGCCACGGTTACTGGCGTCGTTAACATAATTTGTAATGCGATTAATAAATTTGGATATGCTTCCGAGAGATTGTTCTTTACAATGTAATTCATCGAATCTAAAACCGAATAATAGGTTTGCGTTATTGACCGGAACATCTTAATTTCTTCAAACATTTCAGTTCCGTCGAAATCTCCTTTCAAATGTAAGTGAAGATCTTGACAACACTTTAATAAATATTCATCATCTAAATTCCCAATCTCATTCATGTATAGAAAACCAAAAATATTTTGGTGATTTGCATATAATTCGAATCTACTTTTAAAGGATACTAATCTGATCGTCGATGATTCATCCTGTCCTTCATAATCGAATAATTTCCGTTTTTTGCGCCTGCATGATGATTTGAAATCAGGTGTTATGTCCATTTCCTTTGCAACTTCATTTACTGCGATCATAGCTTTGCTAAACCCTTCATTTCTGTATTCCGCAAAGAATACGTTAAGACCTTTCAGATGCTTCGTGGCCAAATCGATTTGCATCTTTTGATTTTGCAATACTTTGCTGACGATGTTAATTTTTGATAATATTTCGTACCAAATGATAAGACTGGCAATAAATTCAAATTCATTTATCTATAGACAAAATCGCACTATAGACAAAATCTCAATTTTCAATTTATTGTCAGATGCGTTGTTGCCAATTTCGATCAAGGCGTTTCGAAATTGGCGAACTTGAAATCGAATAGCCTTTACACTATCAAAACGGCATTCCCACCTAGTTTCTGATAATGGTTTAGGTGTAATTTTTTCAACGTGCTTTTTTAGAACATCCCAACGCGATGTCGATGCTGCAAATATCGTGTAAATCTTTTGTAAAACACCAAAAAAATGTAGTGCTTGGGTTGATGATTTTGCTATATCTCCCAATAACAAATTCAAGTTGTGACTACCGCATGGTACGTAAAGCGCTTTAGGATTTACACGTAATATATTTGCTTGTACTCCTTGATATATTCCCCTCATATTGGCACCGTTATCATATCCTTGTCCGCGACAGTCAGATATTTTTATTCCCAACTGATCCAGAATGAGCATGATAGTTTCAGATAGTCCTTTTCCTGTTGTATCGTGAACTATTTCAAATTTGATAAAATGTTCCTTGATTTCAACCTCCTTGTCTGTTATGTTGACATAACGAAGAACAACCGATAATTGCTCTTGATGGCTGACATCTGGTGTACAATCCAATAAAATGGAATAATATTTTGCTCTCCTTATTGCATCGATAATTACATTTTGTACTTTATTTGCTTACTTCACTTATCACTTATTAATTCGTTTTGAATTGAATGCGATAAATATTGATGCCCTTTTATGGCTGTTCTGTTCAAATGATCATTTAGAACGGAATCAAATTTTGCAATTAATTGTATTAAACCCAAAAAATTACCATTGTGCGGTGTGTACAAAGTATCGGAACTTCCTCGGAAAGCTAAATTATGATGCGCCAAATATAAAATAACAGCAGTTATTCTTTGGAAAATTTGTTCGTATCGTGCCGTTTCAAGTCTTAAAAATTTTTCGCTTAAGCCTTTTAAACCCCGATTCATCATGCGTTGAAACGTCGGCGGAGCATTTTTCAGACCGAATGGCATTCTAACGTATTCGAAGTGTCCTTCGTTGGTAGAGAAAGCTGTTTTGGAAATGTCCGAATTTTTTACGCCTATTTGGTGAAATCCAGATGCTAAATCAAAGGCCGAAAAGTACTTTGCGTTACCTAATCTGTCTAGAATTTCATCAATATTTGGAATCGGATATGAGTCGCGGATCGTTTTTTCGTTTAATTTTCGATAGTCTATTACTAAACGCCACTTTTTCTTTCCCGACGCGTCCGATTTCTTTGGAACAATCCAGAGAGGACTATTGTACGGCGAGTCGCTGTCCCTTATGATACCCTTTTCTAACATATCGGTAACTTGGATTTTAATCTCTTCTTGATGCATCGGAGGGTACCGGTATTGTTTCGTATGTATCGGTATGTCGTCAGTCGTCTTGATTTCATGTTCTAGGATAGAGGATTTTGGTAAAGGATCTCCAGGTAGGGTGAATATGTCGTGGTATTTTGAAACGATTTCCCATATCGTGGTTTTACCTTCCTTTAAATGATCCAATCGTGTGTTAGCTTTCAAAAGGTCGATACGTTCGGTAGTTTTTCGATACGGTTGGATTTGGAAGATCGACCGTTCATCGAACATTTCGAATGATGTCATATTACTTTTTAAATAATCAGAAAGTATTGGTTGACCTGTTGCATCAAGTTTTGTAATGGCTCCGGCTCCTGACACGAAATTGACTAATACCGTTTCACAATTGTTGTTCGCGGAATTTCGCTTTTTTATAACATTGCCGATTTTGAAAGAATTGCAAGAGATTGAAAAATCGTGATCAAAAAGAAAATCCGCACCTAGTATCCCGTCTTGTAATATTGCCGAATTTTCGTCTACTACTTGGAATCTATTAGATTTGTTATTGAATGGAATAAAAACAGAATATAATGTATCTACAGTGTTGCTGGTTATTCCTCTCAACGTCATCCCTTCTCCCTTTTCCATTGTTTTGTCGGTTATTCGTTTTTCTTTTATAATTGATATCTCGCTACCTGTATCTATTAGAAAATTTGTGGTTTCTATACCTGGCAGCTTCAATAGAACGAATGGGGATATGTCCACTCTGCGTTCGGCTGGTTGTTTGGCGTTTCTGGCGCTTCCGATGATTGCCGTTCCCCTGGTGGATTGATGTCGTGTTGAGCCTCTTGAAAATTTCGTTGTTGGTTGATCTGCTTGGTCTGTTGCTCCTTCCATTTCTTCGTTCGGCATTCTTCTTCTATATGACCCTTCCTCTTGCAGTAATTGCACTCCTTGACAGGGTAACTTCGTCGTGGTTGGCTAGGTTCCCCGTGGCTTCTGGTTATTTCCTTGGGTTTTTGTGTCCAAAATCTTGCTTGTTGGTGGATGTACTGTAGCTCGGTGTCGTACATCCGGGCTGCTTCGTATGCTTGATTTAGGGTTTCTAACTGTTGGCTGTATAGGTATTGCGAGATTTCTGGTCTCGCGTTTCTTCGAAATGTTTGGATGGCCTCTTCGTTGCAGATAATTTCTTTAATGTCAATGTATGTCTGCATTCTTTTTTCTGTATTTATAGCCGTAAGAAGTTCATCCTGGATTAGTGAAAATGCTCTAATAGTGTCCCATCATAGCACCGGAAAAAGTAACAGAGAAATAGCAAAGCTATTAAAGTTAAACCGTAGAACCGTGGACTACAATGTTAAAAAATATAAAGATACTGGCAGTTTATCCAACAAAAAGCGATCAGGGCGGCCAAAAATAACCACATCAGCAGAAGATCGGGCAATCACAATAATAAGCAAACGTAATAGAAGAAAAACGGCACCGGAAATTACAGCTGAAATAAATGCATTTCGCCCTGAACCAGTAAGTTTGACAACAGTCAAAAGGCGCTTACGGAAAGCAGGTTTGCATGGACGAATTGCCATGCGAAAACCCCTTCTACGCAAGCAAAATAAAGCAAAACGGTTAGCCTGGGCAAGATCGCATAAAGATTGGACATTGGAAGACTGGAAAAAAGTGCTCTGGACCGACGAGTCAAAGTTTGTGGTATTCGGCTCACAACGGAGGATGTTTGTCCGAAGATCGGCAGGAGAACGAGCCCTTGAATCCTGCATATCACCCACGGTAAAACACGGAGGAGGATCGGTTATGGTTTGGGGTTGTTTTGCGAGCACATCTGTGGGCGACTTGGTCAAAATAGATGGCATATTGAATAAAGAACGCTACAGAGGAATTTTGGAGACGAATGCCCTTTCTTCGGGAACGCGACTAATCGGAGAAAACTTCGTGTTCCAACAAGATAACGACCCCAAACACACCTCCAAATTATGCCGTGGATACTTAGAACAATTGGAACGAGAAAAAAAAATTGTAATTATGACCTGGCCTCCTCAAAGCCCCGACCTGAATCCCATTGAGCTTTTATGGGAAGAACTAGACCGACAGGTACGAAAAGCGGCCCCAACATCTACACAAACCCTCTGGCAACAATTACAAGATGCGTGGTCTAGAATAGAACCACTCACACTCACAAAATTATTGAACAGGATGCCGAAATTATGCGAAGCAATAATAAAAGCGCGCGGTGGAAATATCGACGAAACTAAAATTTAGAATAATTGTGTTAATTTTTGTAACAAAATTGGAAAAAACATTGTTTTTAGTGATATATGTTGCACTATTAAAAAATAAATTAAAAAAATTGTTTTTTGATTAATATTTCTCTTGTTTTTGTGTTATTTTGAGGGTGGGTAAACACTTATGGCCGTTAGTGTACATAATCAATAGATTAAGTCCTATACTCTCATCTCCCATAAACATCCTTCAGCCACACCGAACATTCTACTCCTATCTCACATAAACATCCTCTGACTCCACGCTATCTAATCTCCCATAAACATCCTTCAGCCACACCGAGCATTCCACTCCTATCTCACATAAACATCCTTTGACTCCACGCTATCTAATCTCCCATAAACATCCTTCAGCCACACCGAACATTCCACTTCTTTCTCCTATGAACACCCTCCGACCGAACCGAGCAATCCAATCCTTTCCCATAACAAAACCCAGACAAAATACAGATAATTGTAAGCATCCCCGCGATGCCCGAACCACCAAGCAACTCATATAAATTAAGCAACAAGTCACCAAAAAGTTAGTTCAGTTCCGTTCAAGTACCGTTCAGGTACGGACTCTAGACGAGTCGTACTTCTAGAGGCTTTGGAATCCGCTTCGATCCTCTCGACATCGCGTTACTATTTCCACACGTTACTATTTCCATACGTTATTATTCTATATCTTATTATTTACTAAGTACGTTAAGTGTTGTATTCCATTCATTATAAAATATATATAATATTTTTGTATTCTTAACACATTGCAAATACGATTATTTATCCTTCCGATCGCGTCGCGCCGGACGTAAATATCAGTTACATAAACTTGTACGCGACCATCATCAGTCAGCCCTCTATAAGCGCTGGCCACTGGGTATCGAAACGCCACAACATAACGACGAATTAACGTGGAAGCTGATACCTATCACCATCGACGACACAGCGGTAGCAGCAGATTGCAGTCCCCTGCCATATCTGGACGTATGTACATACGTGCCACTTGGGCAGAAAGATTGGAAGAGCTACGCACTGGGAAAGAATCCCAAGTATTCTGAACACCCATCCCGGGACGTAACAATTGGTGACAGCGGTGGGATCCACTATCGCTGCGATAAGATAACTGTAGCCGCACGTCTAACGAGGTGACATCACTCCTCTGGCATCCGCACCACGCGCAGAGTCAAGCGTGAGAAAGGCGAGGTGACATCACCACCCCCTCCACTCACGGGCAGGAGACCCGAGCGCTCAGCCCAGACGCTCAGTCCAGCTCCAGACACCGCGTAGTGTAGACGTATTAGTGACTTAGTGCCAGAGAGTGTTTCTATATCACCGCATCGTAGAATATTTTCGAAACGCTACTTCGTTGTTGCGCGCTCTAAGGTGAACGACAAACGGCTGAACGCGGAGAAAATTTTTTTTCTTTTTCTTTTCCCTTTTTGCATATTTATACACTCGAACGGCAACCCAAGCGAAGCGCCTTAAGTTACACGATCAGGAAACCGTCCAAGTGCTTGCGAACCAACACCAAAATCAGGGAACACATGGAGAGTGTAAGCCCTAAGGCCGCAACGCCGACCATGCTCAACCTGAGACAGGTGAATTACGGTTAATAATTATACTACCTTTCTTTTATTTTTACTATATCACATTCTTTGCTCTCTCGCACAGGATCACAGCGATCCCATCAAAAAGAGGAAACGCAAACCCAGAAGAGGTTGCCGCGCCGGGAAAAGTTTCAAAGACTGGAAGAAACGGGTGATCGAGCCCCTACTAAGAATAGTGCCACGTCAAAACTCCGAAGCGCACAAAGTGACAACCGCAGTAAACACTGAAACCTTGGATTTGACAATTTCTAACGACAAGGACACTGTCCCGTTTCCTCCGCCAGTGATAGAAACATTAGAGACACAACTAGTGCCAATAGGACTAATATAGACTTAGATATCTACACACCTGCGACGTCCCTGCAAGATCACACAGACACAATTTTCACCCGGTAAAAATTGTTATCCGGGAAGGGAGGTGTGACGTCGAGCGACGACGTTGGAGTTAGTATTAAGTTAAGATTAAGAACATATACATAATTATTAGATTAAGTACTATACTCTCATCTCCCATAAACATCCTTCAGCCACACCGAACATTCCACTTCTATCTCCTATAAACACCCTCCGACCGAACCGAGCAATCCAATCCTTTCCCATAACAAAACCCAGACAAAATACAGATAATTATAAGCATCCCCGCGATGCCCGAACCACCAAGCGACTCATATAAATTAAGCAACAAGCCACCAAAAAGTTAGTTCAGTTCTTATTCTATATCTTATTATTTACTAAGTACGTTAAGTGTTGTATTCCATTCATTATAAAATATATATAATATTTTTGTATTCTTAACACATTGCAAATACGATTATTTATCCTTCCGATCGCGTCGCGCCGGACGTAAATATCAGTTACATAAACTTGTACGCGACCATCATCAGTCAGCCCTCTATAAGCGCTGGCCACTGGGTATCGAAACGCCACAACATAACGACGAATTAACGTGGAAGCTGATACCTATCACCATCGACGACACAGCGGTAGCAGCAGATTGCAGTCCCCTGCCATATCTGGACGTATGTACATACGTGCCACTTGGGCAAAAAGATTGGAAGAGCTACGCACCGGGAAAGAATCCCAAGTATTCTGAACACCCATCCCGGGACGTAACAGTAGCAATGCAATAGCCTGATGCGTTTTTGTTTAAAACATATGAACCGCAAGACGGCAACTGACACACAATCACTAATAAATGTCAGGCGTTGCTATGCCCAGTTTCTATGCAAGTTTGTAGGAGCTGCGACTCGTCGACAGATTTCCAAAAATTGGGGAGTCTTATCTCTATTTTTTTAAGCAGTTTTTTAAACAAATCCAAGTAATATTTTTTCGCCCCCATAATTCGCTTTCAAGGGGCAAAAAATTCAATGAAAGTACAAAATCTGTAATCATGTATGACTTTTGCAAAAAACTATTGGTGTAGTTTAATTTCTCTAAAAAGTACATTTCTCTGAAAGTGCCTGGATTTTTTTATCTAAAGTAGTTTCCAGGATATGCGGACTTTATAGAGTTACACTGAACTTTGATGATTTTTGTCACTCCTTTAAACTGAATTATCGCTACTAAAAAAATGTCTTGCATCTGTTAATGGTATCATCATTCTGTAAAAAGTTAATCAAAATCGGTGTTTTTTAATTGGGTAATTTTCGTAGACCGCGGGGCCTCTCAAAACGCGCGGCCGAATTCCGGCGAATGCGCTGAACCTGCCTTGCGTCGGCCCTGCGCCGAGCACAATATTCCGCTATCGGTGGCTTCGAATTTTCTTGCTCTTATGCAAGATATAGAGAAGGAGCCCCAAGTTTTACAAGGTATGACTGTTGGACGCACAAAGTGCAAACAGATCATCACTAATGTTTTATGCGTTCGTGAAACGGAATGCATTATCGATAACGTACAGCACAATAAATTTTCAATTTATGAGGATAAAACCTCAGATTCCACTAATGATAAGTGGCTTACATTGGCTGTAAAATATGTTGAGCCATACCGCTTATCTAATACTACTGAATTATTGCAACTAATTCAACTGGATGCCAGCGATTGCTCAGCGGAAAAGATTTTCAAATCTTTCGAAAATCAATTGCAGAAAATGCATATTCCGTTGAGAAACATCGCAGCTCTTAGTTGTGATAATGCCACAGTTATGACTGGCAGACATTCTTTTTTCAAGGCAAAGTTACTTGAAAAGAACCTCAATGTTGTCACTTTGCCGTGGGTTTGTCATTCTGTAGCGTTAGCGGCTAGTGCTGAGTGTGCTACAATTCCCAGAGAGTGCTTTGAATTGCTCCGGGGTGTAGCATCTTTCATAACCAGTAGCCCAAAACGGGCTACAATTTTCCGCCAATTTCAGGAGAGTTATGCGAACTCTCCTGTAAAAATTCTCAAATTATCTGACACACGCTGGCTTGCGATGCACCAGTGTGTTAGCAGATTGTTACAAATCTGGGACGATTTAATCCGATTTTTTAAGGAGCTTATTGCTTAGCAGACATGACATTAAAGGATATTTCTATTTTTTAGAATATACTTGAAATGTTTTAAATACTTTCAATGCCTCCTTCCAGAATAGAGATACGATGGTTCAGGAATTGCAGCCTTCTTCAGCACGGTTGCTTGAATTTTTCTTGCGTAGGTTTTTGAAGCCGTTTCTTCTACAGCACTTCAATTTTGTTAGGCAAATTGATTTCACGTGTCAATTAAACCAAGTTTCACTAAGTGAAGTGGATCTTGGTACTGATTGCAGACACCATCTGGAAGAGGCAATTGACAATGGGATGTCGGAAGTTGAGGTACATTCCTTCCGCGAAAATTGTTTACGGTTTTATATTACCGTAAGCAATGAAATTAGGAATCGTCTTCTTCATGACGATATATTCCTTAATCAGTTGACGGTTTTCAAGCCGATAAATTTATTCCACGACAGCGATAGACAAACTTATCAGAATGTCATGGCTGTTGCTCGAAGATTAGGAAATTTCAATGCCGAAGATTTGCAAAAAGAATGGGACTTTTTGTATTACGGCACTTCCGATGTAAATAAAGAAAAGTGGGCAACATTATCATTCGACGATATGTGGATAGACATCTGCACACAAAAAAATTCCTCCCAAAATTTTCTGTTCCCTTACCTCACTTCTCTACTTAGCACTGTGCGGTGTCTACCACATTCAAATGCTGAGTCCGAGAGAATATTTTCGATGCTCCCCGACATAAAATCTAAGAAAAGGAATAAGATACGAGTTGATCTCCTAAATTCCATGTGTGTGATACGCACATCTTTAAAAGCTAGAGGAGAAACTAACCGTACCATGTCTGTCGATGACAGGCATTTAAATTTAATGTCGGGGAAGCAGTTATATGCAAGGTCGTCACACTCGCGAAACTTTAAACAGTTGACCTTGAATGCGTACGAACACCCCTAGCATATATTATAGTATTGCCCTTTTGTTGCCCTTTTTCTAGCATTTAAAATTTTTTTATGTTGGCGGATCTGTTTTGAAATTATGAAACAATTGCAACTGTAGCAATCCCCCTTATAAGAATCGCGTGCAATTTCTTCCGCGTGCATTTCCGCAACGTATATTTCTGCATATATACGCATTCCTTCGTATACATATACAAGTGTAATTCTTCCGCGAGATATTTTACATCGATGGATATATTCTTGTCAACGAAAAAAGATAAGTTTACAATAATATTTATATTATATCTTGTATTATTGTAATTTTGATTATAATTTTCTTTATGTGTATGTTTTTTTCCAGATATGATTTTCGACAACGGGACACTTCCATTGAGAAGTTAAGAAGACAAATTACAGAATAATTAAACAAAAAAAAAGATAAGCTTATAGTACTTTTAGTATTTCTCTGGTGTTATTAGAGTCACGATTTAAACTGTGCATTTATTTTCTTTCACATATGGTTTTCGGCAGCGGGGCACTTGCATTGAGAAGTTAGGGAGACAAATTTCAGAATAATGAAACAAAAAAAAAGATAAGTTTATAGCATTTTTAGTATTTCTCTGGTGTTATTAGAGTCACGATTTAAACTGCGCGTTTATTTTGTTTCAGATATGGGACAGCGAAGACCATTCAACATCGTATATGCATGGAGCAGCTACAACGGTTTTCGGCAACTCGAAATACATATATCATTAGCAAAAAAGTCTAATTTTGAAAATACTTCTCATTTTAACATTTTTCTAGCTTCTATTTAACTGCGAGGTTATAAAGTGAAAATACAGAACAATTAAAAATGAAAAGTAAAACGAATAATTGATGTGCAAAGCACTTATCAAGGAGACTACATACCTATCCCCCGGGGATTTTAATGAAATTTGCAGGGATGAATCTAGAAGTCGAAAAATAACATTTTGTAAAATATTTCATTTCAATGAGCATTTTTTATAAACAATTGAAATTACTTCGTGTGCGCCTAAGATGTTTGCTTCGTAACTGAGTATGTATATAATCTTGATTTTCGAGTCTTGAAGGTAGAAGAATATTTTTTACTTTTATTTTAATTGATAAAATGTAATTGTAAGAAATGCGAGATTTCGGCGGCGAAGTAGTGGCCTGGACTTTGTCACCCAGGAAGAGAAAGTGCACCGGTACCTGAGGGTATCATAAACTAAGCCCTTTCCCCGGAAAGTCGAACGAGGGGGCTCCAACCAGTGATGCCAGAATCGTAGGCGCTGGGCCCCCCACTATGACCTACCGCCGTCTCACACTATACCGTCCTCGTGTTCTCACACAAGTGTAGCGGTAGCTCTGTCCGTGTGCGAAGCCTGTTCGGCTCTTTCCGCCAAATATCTACGTTGAAGAGAATTCAAATATGCACTGATTGGCACATAAAAAAATATATGGTTTCATTTAAAAAAATTGTAGTGATCTTTATTTTTTATCGAATAAAAACTTTTTTGTAAATTTTCATTAACACGATTTATTGTCAACTGAATACTGATTAACTTTTGTTTGAAAAATTTTGTTTGAAATTTGTTTGAAAACCCAAAAGTAGGGGTGTGCATTGGAGGTGATGTGTGAATGTGAAGGATGCGTGCATGGAATAAAGGAATGGTTTAGAATCTTTTAAACTTTATTCGTTTTACTTTTCATTTTTAATTGTTCTGTATTTTCACTTTATAACCTCGCAGTTAAATACAAGCTAGAAAAATGTTAAAATGAGAAGCATTTTCAAAATTAGACTTTTTTGTTAATGATATATGTATTTCGAGTTGCCGAAAACCGTTGTAGCTGCTCCATGCATATACGATGTTGAATGGTCTTCGCTGTCCCATATCTGAAACAAAATAAACGCACAGTTTAAATCGTGACTCTAATAACACCAGAGAAATACTAAAAGTACTATAAACTTATCTTTTTCTTTGTTTAATTATTCTGTAATTTGTCTTCTTAACTTCTCAATGGAAGTGTCCCGTTGTCGAAAATCATATCTGGAAAAAAACATACACATAAAGAAAATTATAATCAAAATTACAATAATACAAGATATAATATAAATATTATTGTAAACTTATCTTTTTTCGTTGACAAGAATATATCCATCGATGTAAAATATCTCGCGGAAGAATTACACTTGTATATGTATACGAAGGAATGCGTATATATGCAGAAATATACGTGCACATACGCATATGCCGGACTTTAACCGTTTAACTGACGAAAAGACTGAAACTGAAGCAGCGCACAGTGGGCCAGGAACCCCCAAAAACTGGCCAAAATTCAAGATTTCATTCGATTTTTCTGAAACTTGGTAATTTGGGGTTTTTGAGGTCGCTGATAACGAATATAACACTAAAAATTCAAAATTCAAAATATCGGATACATATATTAATATATGGATACAAAATATATGGATACAAATTTCTTTTTTCTTTTTACTAATTAAACGACCTGTCATATGAGATAATTTATTGTTGTAAAATGTTATAAATTCATCAGCTTCTAAGGAGTCAAGAGCTTATCTCCCCTTATGCTTTTCAAGTAAAGAAAAACCAAAAATTTTTTTAAATTTATAACATTTGACAACAATAAATTGCCTCATATGTTAAGAATTCTTTAGAACGGTTTATGGCACAATCAACTGCAAAAATATGGTATTTTCATTTATTGTTTGTATGTTTTAAAGTATACCCTGGCGAAGATCATTAGAATTGCTTTGTTAAATTTTTATTTATTCTTGCTTCTCGGGCTGTATAGCTTAATAGCATGCCATAAACCACAAATTTCATTTGATATATAATATTTCGACACAGACACGAAATTCTCCTTCCGTAAGGTTTTTCCGCTATAACTACTTAACTATGCAGAATAAAAAGAAATGCCTTAGATAAAAAGTTGTTAGGTTTGATAACATCTTTTCGAATATGGAAAAATTAATATCCCATCTCATTTAAAAAAAATGGGTGTGGAACCGTTTTTACCCTTAAGGAACTCATCCCCACAATGTCTTACATTCTAAAATTGAAATTACTTGTAAAAAACATTGGAAGTTTAAGTGCGAACAATTAACGTGTAGAAGACTGTCCTATTCGAGAATATATAATCAGATTGATTCAATTCTATATACAGTAATGTCTCTCCAATTGACCACCAGCAAGGAACCTAACAGGACTATTGTAGAGTCAGGGTCCCTTTATGACATCTGCAATTTATTTATATAAATTATTAATTTTAAAACTTCAAATAAAATATATTTTTACAAAAGATATAAAAGTAAAAATATAAAAATTAAATAATGTGAAATTTTATCAATTAAATTAAGAGTGAAAAAAATTCTTCATTGTACAAAGATTCGAACTCATTGTCAGATTACCCGCTTACGAAACAAACATCCTGTGCACTGGCTCACTGCCGATTGTTGAATAGTGCCTAAACTTCCAAAGTTTTACAGAAGTAATTTCAATTGTTTATAAAAAATGCGCATTGAAATGAAATATTTTACAGAATGTCATTTTTCGACTTCTAAATTCATCCCTTCAAATTTTATCAAAATCCTCGGGGGACAGGTATGTAGTCTCCTTGATAAGTGCTTTGCACATCAATATTTCTCAAATTTTTCATTTCGCTGAAAAGTTACAAAATGAAATTACAAAATAATTAAAAATAAAATGTAACACCGACCGTACCCTCTAGAAAGTCCTTGAGATAAGGCAAACGAACGCATTCCGTTCCCAGGAAAATCCCTATCACCAAAACTCACGATTTTTGGGGTATATAAGGGCCTGATTTTTGACGCTCTGGGGCTGTCTTTTACCAGAAAGTTACTATGCTAGTCGGAACATTAATGTATTTTTCAAATATGTGCCATTCACAGACCATTTGTGTTTTTGATTTGATTTTTATAGGTTGTCTTTAGTACCTGAATACCTTTGAAGCTGACACAGAATTTTAATACAATAGTAATAAATTTTCCTAATTTTTTATGTAAAATTTTTATCAAATTTAACGAGACTTTAAAAAAAAGTACCAAGTAATACTTCTGTGATTTTTTGTATATTAATTTTGAACATATAAATCTTTATATTAATGTCAAATTTAACTGCTTAAATTTGCTTAAAATAAAGAAAATTGTCAAAATTGTTATTGACGCGTTGAGTATTCTAGCGTCCTATCCTACTATTGTACGCGTTATTCAAATTTTTTATTATTTACATTGTTATTTGTTAAAGTATTCGGAGTGCCCGCGTGTGGAGACCCACCGAGCGTCAACTGTTTTTCCCCGAAAGCACGCGTGCTGGTGCCGTTCCGGTTTCATCCACTCGTGTACGGGCGTAGCGTTACGCCACGTGTAAAATATATTGTGTTGTGTTTTTATATCTCTCCTTGATTTCTTTCTGTTCCACCACCTCACATAATTAACAACTCAACAGGTTATGGGCCCAGGACTAAAGAAAGAATTAAAAAACTAAAAAAGGAGGAAAAGTAATCATAACTAAAAAAAAAAAGTGAGGTTAAGTGTGACCACGTCCACGTGTCGAAGAAAAATAAATTGAACACCATGAGTTTTGCAAACATACAGCAAATTGAAAAGTTGTGCAATGAGAATTACGAATCGTGGAAGATTCAAATGAAAAGTATCTTGAGGTCCAATGAGCTCTGGGGATATGTAAATGGAACAGTACCAAAGACCGAAGAAAATCGAATCGTGTGGACCGCGAAGGACGAGAAAGCTCTTGATATAATTATATTGAGTCTACAAAAGTCTCAGTTTAACCATGTTAAACGGGCTGAGACGACACTAGAAGCATGGGAGATACTGAAAAAAGTGCACGAGTCAACAGGACCCATGAAACAGTGTGTGCTCTTCAAGCAACTATATAGGATGAAAAAGGATATTACACAAAGCATGGCTCAGTATATTTCACACAGAACGTGATTTCACGATTTCATGCAGAAAGTAAAACAACTCACCGAATCAGGTATAAAATTACCAGACACAGTATTACCAATAATGCTATTATCATCTTTACCCAGTCAATATGAAACGTTCTGTGTCGCTATCGAATCCAGGGAAAAAATCTCTACATTGGACGAGTTAAAAGTAAAACTACTTGAGGAAGAAATTAGGAAAGCAGATATCAACATAATAAGAGACTGTGATGGGGAGACAGCATTATTAACAAATAAAAAAATTGTGAAGGATAACAAACCACAGCGAGAAGTCTTTCAAAAACCAAAATATGAAAGTAATCACCACAGAAAGTTCAATGAAAAGTGTTATACATGTGGAAAGGCTGGTCACATAAGCAGACATTGTAAAAACAAAAAGAGATTTACTCCATCAAGTAGAAGCAGAGAAGAGGCGATCACTGCCGTCGCTCTAAACACTAACCCAGTTGCTTCAGATGACTGGTGCCTGGACAGCGGGGCAACAGTACACATGTGTAAGAATAAGGAAAAGTTTAACAGCATAAATCAGAGACAAAAGGACAGGGTATGCACAGCCACAGAAAGCACCACAAACTCTTTAGGAAGAGGAGAAGTTAAGTTAAACATAAAGATAGGTAACACAGAATCAACTATTAAATTATCAAATGTCATGTGGGTCCCAGAATTCCGGAATAATCTATTGTCGGTGTCGAGAATCACTGATAATGGATTCACAGTATCCTTTAACAAACATTCAGCAATAATAAAACGAAAAGATGGTACTATTGTGTTAACTGCACAGAAACAAAACGGGTTGTACATTGTAAAGCATACAGAGGCACAACAAGCAATGCTATCACAAGGAGAAGATGACAGATTCAACAGATGGCACCAAAGACTAGGTCATTTAAATATGAAGGACGTCAGAAAATTAATTGAAAAGGACATGGTGCATGGAATGAAAATGAGCAAACGAGAGATGGAGAATGTAAATAAATGAAAGGCATGTGACTTGAGTAAAATTACCCAGTTGCCATTTAAGGATTCAAATAACATCGAAAAAGAAATGTTGGGCCTGGTGCACACAGACATCTGTGGGCCTATGAGTATGCCATCTCAAGGGGGAGCTAGATACTTCGCAACCTTCATTGATGATTGCTCCAGGTACACAGAGATTGTCACCCTCAAAGAAAAGTCCGAAATTTTCTCGGCATTTAAAACTTACAAGAGCCGTGTCGAGAAGCAAACAGGTAAGCCCATTAAGAAGATACACAGCGATAATGCTAAAGAGTATCTCTCGAAACAATTTACAGAATACCTAAAAAAAGAGGGAATAACAAGGCAGTTATCAACCGCTTACACGCCACAGCAAAATGGAGTTGCCGAACGTGCCAACAGAACAATAGTTGAAATGGCACGCACAGTGTTATTAGTGTGCGGTAAAACTACAATATATTGCGACAATCAAAGTGCAATTCAATTAAGCAAAAATAATATGTACCATCGTAGAAGTAAGCACATCGATATTCGTTATCACTACTCGCGAGAAATGCAAGAACGTGGAGAAATAGATGTAAAGTATACAAGTACAAACCAAATGACAGCGGATATATTAACAAAGTCATTACCAAAGAATAAGTTAAGAACATGCGTTGATTTATTGAATTTAAGGGATTAGGTTAAGTACAATGCAAATAATATATGTACAACATTTATATAAGGTTAGAGAATGTATGATGCGTGAAATGAACGAATGGAACACTTCGAAAGGGGGAGTGTTAAAGTATTCGAAGTGCCCGCGTGTGGAGACCCACCGAGCGTCAACTGTTTTTCCCCGAGAGCACGCGTGCTGGTGCCGTTCCGGTTTCGTCCACTCGTGTACGGGCGTAGCGTTACGCCACGTGTAAAATATATTGTGTTGTGTTTTTATATCTCTCCTTGATTTCTTTCTGTTCCACCACCTCACATAATTAACAACCCAACATTATTTAACTACCTAATGAAAATTACAAAACAAAAATAAGAGAAATTTTGAATGTATACAAAGTTGATATTTGTCTCTGAAACCCCTGTATGCGAAACGGCCGCTACGATTTTGCCGGTATTTCCGCGAAACTGATGAACAAATTTTTCAAACAAAAGTTAATCAGTATTCAGTTGACAATAAATCGTGTTAATGAAAATTTACAAAAAAGTTTTTATTCCATAAAAAATAAAGATCACTACAATTTTTTTAAATGAAACCATATATTTTTTTATGTGTCATTCAGTGCATATTTAAATTCTCTTCAAAAAATTATTAGAGAACTTAGGTCGAAAATTGATTAATTTAGAAATTGTGAGTTTTGTCCCAAACGCCCATATACTCGAAACACTGCGTCTCATCGAGATTCAAAGGGAATCTCCTAATTCTTATTCATGTGCTCAGGTTGCTCGAACGTCACGTGGTGACGTAGATATTTGGCGGAAAGAGCCGAACAGGCTTCGCACACGGACAGAGCTACCGCTACACTTGTGTGAGAACACGAGGACGGTATAGTGGGAGACGGCGGTAGGTCATAGTGGGGGGCTCAGCGCCCACGATTCTGGCATCATTGGTTGGTGCACGTCAGATGTTCATTTCTATATTATGTACCCATGTTCATGTTCCAGATCATTGATTCGACCAATCGGATATCAATTGGTCGATCAATTTTATTAAATAATAAATTCCAATTAAATTAATGATTCTACATAAGAATATTTAAATATTAATTTGATTGGTATCCCGCACTTGTTTATTAATGCAAATTTCTTTTAAAGCGAGTGTTTTACACCACAGCAATTTTTCTTTGCATAGCAACGAGGATAAATATTTATTTCAACGAGCAGTTGCAAATAGTAGTCAATGACAGTTTACGATAAATCTTATTGACTTTCTTTATTCATTGCTTCCTCCACATCGTTGTACAATTTATATTCCGCGCGTTTTAATATTTGCACTACAAGGAGCCACATGCGCCACATAATAGAAGTGATATGAAAATGGTAAGGAGGCTTTAAAGCCTCCGTGACGTGAGACAAAAAATGCATTCGGTAATACGTCTATTCTGAACCTAGTTTGTGGTTATATCTAACTTCATAGGTAGATACATCTGATGACTTCAAAATAATTCCAGAATATGCAGGAAATGTGACGCAATTCTTTTCTGATTTAGTAAGTAAATTAAAGTAGAAAAATGGAGCTTTGGAATTTCATCCGTAATATATTTGGTGGACAAAATTTCGAAGAACCAAAGAATAAGTGGTAAATTTTTAATTGTTATATGCCTAGAGTCAAAAAATGTTCATATTATGTTTTTGTTATTTTGATTATTTAAATTATTTTGACTCGTTGCTTAAGTCGTAGTTTATTATATTTTTTTTATTTTCACCGTTATTTATTTTTATTGTTTCAGGTTTTTCGATCATCATAATAATTATGATAAGGATAATTTTGAAAATCTAATATGGCAAAATGATGATGATGATGATAATATTGATAATTCCAGGTAATTTATGCTTTATATTTTTTGCTTAAATTGAAACTGCATATCCTTTAAATAAATATCATGTCCTTTGTGTTTAATGAAATGAACAATTATTACTTTTATAACTGACATTTGTCAATTATAGGTATTTTAAGAGAAGGCATCACTTTGAGATTTTCAATAATCCATTAGAAATGACACGATACTTTGAATTTCAAATAGATAACATGTTAAAAC
>NW_017100309.1:224057-231702 GCF_001263275.1 Habropoda laboriosa | reverse complement strand
AAATATAAACTTAAATATGTAAAAATATTGTTTACATTTATTTAGGTGATGATGCAACTATGAATATGCTTCCATTTTCATCTCCACAGAAAGAACAGCTGCGTGATCAAATGTTAAAGCAGGACAATGATGAGATATCACCAAAATTAGACATTGTCTTAGATGGAAAGTTAGTAATTAAATTAATGAATTACTAAATTTATTCAATTAAAAAAATTTATGGATATATTTTAAAGCAGTAAAAATATAAATGTTGTTAATTTAAACAGGGTTACTGCAGACAATTTTTCTGATGTTTGGGATGAATATAATCACTCAAAAGTAGAATCGTCAAAACCCTTTATAATTACAAAGTCTATGAAGAGAGAATATATTCATAGACCTGATGGAATAATACAACAAAAGCAAGTTATTAGAGATTCTGAAGGAAATGAGGAAACTATTGTATCAAAACAAGTTGGTGACAAAATGCATACTATTATTACAAAAAGAGATAAAAGTGGAGTAGAAACAACAACAGAAAATTTTTGTGATATAAACGAATGTAAGTAATTTATACAAAGTGTTCACAAAATATGTATTCTACATATTTCTGCTGTTTTTGATGAAATGTCAAAATTGGTTTAAGGGCGGATATACACCTAAAGAGGCCTAAAAACAGATCTTCCTTGAGAACTTTTTGTTAAGAAAGTACAAACATTGTATTCGTAATTTTTTTATTAATTTAATCTTATCTTTGGCTATAATAATTAATCTTTGTATGTAAAAATATGAACGATATAGTATAGTTATAGGAGCTAGTTCCAAATACGAAATTCGCTGCAGTGGTTTACAGTGCCCATTCGTGCATAAACAAATTTTACCTAAAAGCCAAAAACAAATTTGGTTCTTAAAGTATATGAACAAATGTTGTTTCTGACGTGGCAGCTCTCTGAATAAAAAATCTGCCACGTCAAAAACTGGATAATAATGTACCTTGTAACCATGCAAAATTTGAAGTAAATCTGTTGAATAGTTTTTGTGTAATCATGGGCATCGTCTTTGAAAACCTAGTTTTGAGAAAAATGCATTTGAAGTTTGAGAAAAGGTTTAAACTATCATAAATAATAAATTTTTTATTTTACGATGAATAATCGGAAATTCTGGATCCATGAAATGAATCCTTGGAAGTACAAGCAACCTCTTCGACTAACAATTTATTCAATCTGTGTGATATTCTGTCTTCTTTTGCCGCATCTTGCGTTCGTAGCTAATCCTTATATATTCGATGTTCGTCGTCTGTAGATATGTGTGAGCATTTAGACCCACAAATATATACATCATTTATAAAAATTGCAGTAAAGATGTTATGCTTTTATTAAAAATGCAGACAGCAACATAAACTGTAATGTCAACTGTTAGAGTGCCAATGTACATTTTTGGATCTATTTTCCAAATTCAGTTATTCAAGCACTCATTATTATTTTGGTTAAAGCCATCGACACATCGTTGTAACAGTCTTTGGTCACTTAAGTTTTCGTAAATTGGACTACGTAAATTGCATTAATGAGAGTATCTTTTAGCAGAGTAGAATGGTTATATTCATACAATTTTTGTTGTGCTTTCTCCTTGGCACCATGATCTACTAAAATCTACTTGGTAACACGTGAGCATACTTCATTTCAAATGTTTGAATTTTTGATATTTTTGTGAATTTCCGTTCTAAATTTTGGGAAAACATTCTTGACACATTAAACATTGAAAATATGTAAAAAAGTCGATATTTTTGACATACCTAGGTGTACATCTCTCCTTAAAAACAAAGCTTCTTGCGAGAAGTAAAATTATTAAATTTCAGGAAAGCAAAGGGTTTAGCACGATAAGGGGGTCAAAAGTGCCCTTAAATCACATTGGACTTGCGATGGGCCATTCTATAGCTTATCGAAAGAAAACATTTGACACCAAGTAGGGTAAATTCGAAACATTAATTTTTGCATACATTTCATATACATATATGTATATGTATATACAAAAGATGTGGACTTTTTTTAAATATAGAAGCAACCATTTTCATTTTATTTAGTAACAGTATCTTAACATAACTATTATTCTCAATTGTTTTCAGATTTTGTAATAAGGTGCGCCGTAGTTAAAAAAATTAAAAACCAATTTGATGGATGTATTTTTCTCATAAAAGCAACTTTTAAAAATTTTTATATTTTCTTTATTCAGTGCGTATACTACATAATCTTAAACATTTTTACATTCGAAAGGACACTATGCGAATTAAAGAAGTGGAATAACTCAACTAATGAAAACTATCGATGTTCGTTATATTTTAAAATATCTACCGTATTTTCAACAGCGTCGTTGACGCAACGGTTAAGTATTTGACTGTAGAACCGCTGGGAACTTGTTGATCGTGGAACCTCGAGCCTCACCAAACTCTCTTCTTTTTTTTGTATTACTTACATATTTTTTTCAATTCCTAGTAGTATTTATTTAAAAACATTTTGGAAATATTTTAAGAATATTTTGACTTAAAATATACACAAAAATATTTTGGAGCACTTTTTATCGTGACTGTATTTTTTCAATTGTGATTCTGTTTAACATTTTCTACATTAAATGAATGTAAGAGTTCGGTTCTAAAATCTCTTGTCTTTAATAACTGTTGCTGGGTTGTATACTGAAATAATGAAATATTCTTAAAATGTCTTCAAAATGATCTTAACAAATACTATTCATTGATTTGTAATTAGAAATTAAAAACAAATATCACTAATGTAATAAAATAAAGTAAGTCTGGTGAGGTGCGAACGCATGACCAAAAAATTTGCAACGTTTTCACAGGCAGATGCTAAACCGCTGCATAAACAACACGTTTAGAAGTGCAGGCTACTCTTATGAGTAAAATATATCGAACAAATTGGTTTTTAATTTTTTTAATATGGCACACTTTGTCTATAATATTAGTTATATTAAGATGCTGCTACTAAGTAAATATAAAGTTAGTTCCTTCAATATCTCAAAAGAAATCCGCATTTCTTTGTGTTTTTCATTTTTAGCAACTAGGATTTGCAACGAAAAGATCGGAAAAAATTCCCTAACATACACTGCTGGACAGAATTATAAGTTTCTGTGATTAACGACTAAAACTATTCATTTTCCTTCTGTAGGATTACATAAAAATACATGGAACAAATGTATGGAAAGAAATTGACTAAAATTTAATAGAAAAGCTTACTAACAGCATGAAAACAAGAATTAATAAAAACTGATTAATAAAAATTGTTTTTTACTGTGATTTGATATTAAATAAATTGTTTTCTGTAAGTGAACTTATACTTTTTTCCAACTGGAAAACAGTATTTTTCTAAATAGTCATAAAAATTTATTATATGTGTAAATAATACAAAATTTGGTTTCATAATATTATTTTCCATGTATTTTTATGTAATCCTACAGAAGGAGAATGAATCACAGAAAACACCAAAAAATGAGGTGAACTTATAATTCTGTCCAGCAGTATATGCTTTCATATATGGAATGTGCTAGATTTTTTTCAAAATATTTGCATACCACTAAATAGGGAAAATAGTCCAAAAACTGATGATTCGTATTTACCCTGTAACTACCCCACGATCGAGCTAGAGGGTTGAAACTTAGTGTCAAATGTTTTCTTTCTATAAATTAATAGTCCATTGCAAGTCTACTTTGATTTAACGACACTTTTGACCCCCTTATCCTGTTAGACCCTTTGGACTAATATCACAAATATCGTTCATGTAAAGTTCCTTAATGAGTTGAATAAAAAATACATTTTCTACTATATAATTTTGTATGTTTAATTTGAAATTTTTATAGTTCTAATAGCTAGTACAATATGCTTATGAAATACTAAATTTCTACTTTTAAGAACAGTAGCTTATTTTTGAATATTTTTTCATATAAAAATATTAAGGGATCTTGATATAACCTTGAAAAGAGAAATGTATTGTCGTTCATGTACTGTTATGTTTTATGTGGAATATGGTGATGAAAAGCTTACGATTTTTTTATACTATTATTTAGTAAATATTTTAAATGGTACATGTTCATAGATATCCTATATACAGTGTGCCCCATGTAAAATATGTCACTTAAATATTTCTTTTAATTGTGATGATGCAGAAGGTGTTTTAGATGTAATTTGAATGGTGTCAATGGACGAATATGTTGCAAGAAATATCTTTGTTTTAAGGTCTTTTTCCTTTTTGGAGGTTTCAAGGTCACCGATGTTTTTTTGTATACAAGTATATATTTGTTCTCTTGCATATTATTACTGACATTAAATTATGTTCATGTGTAATAGTACTGAGTTAGTGCAAAAATGATTTTAAATAATAAAAACATTGTCGAATAACTTTCGAAGAATCCACGTATAAGTTATTCGACGTCAAATCGCAGAGTTGCGGTCACAGTCACTGATTTTTTCCAAACTCGCAGGATTTGTTGATACCCTTGGAAAACGAAACTGTGTAAAATTTTAGCTTTCTATTTCGACCGTTTTTTAAACTGTTTAATTTTTTTAAAGGAAATTTAGACAAATCAGCCGATATGTCAGCACTTTAACTGTAACATTTCGACTTCGTTTAAAGATAATGCTTCGATCTTAGGCTCATTTTAAAGATAAAGAAACATACTTTTTGAATATGTACATATAATTTTATTTATTATCAGCAAACATAACAACAATCGTTGCTAAATTTTAAACTGTGGATTTCACGCTGTTTCTACCTATAGAAACAACTATAGAAAGTCGCCCCAACTTTGCCATTATTGTACATACTAACATTACCTGCATTGCTCCACATTTTAAAAACTCACATGCGGTGCGCATGCGCGACAACTGTTCGCCTATCTGTAGAGTCTGCGCGGCGTCAAACGACATGCATCATGGTAAACTTTATTTTTTTTTTCAATGTTCCCGAAATGGTTCCATCTTTTTGAAAAGCTTATTTTACAGGTGAAAGTTCAAGCAATCTAATAGTACTTTTTTCAAATTGTTCTATAGGTACTTATATAGTACTTATAATATATCTATATCATGATATTTACTAAAATTATAGGTGTTTCATAGCTTTTTCAAGGAGTGTTGTGTCAAACGAGCAAGTGCAGATTGTAATGCTCTTCGAGTGTTTCGGAATGAATGGTGGCATAAATTCTAATTAATCTTTCCTTTATATTTTTTGACATTGTCAATTGTTTGTGATTAATTTCTTGCTTCAATAATATGACATGATACATAAATTTATATTACATACATTTAAATTAGCGAAACCAGACGTCCGTATGATAAACCCAATTGTCTTAACAGATTTGATATTGATCACTCCTATATGTCTGTAGTGCGGGAGTAAACGTCCTTATTTGCATTCACAAATTGCTTCCCGTTGCCTGTGGTCTCAACGAGAACTGTTGTAGTTTAAAGTCTGCTGCAGTATGCACGAGAAAAAATATACATTTATGCGCAAAAAACATTGGTGACTTTGAAAGCTTCGACCTTAAAATGAACATATTTTTTGCAATGTATGCATTCTTTGACAGTATTCAAGCTTATGCTTTGTAGCTTTTCAGCATAGTAATTATTTTATTTAAGGAATAAATGATTAGCAATTATCTTTTTGTTAAAAAATGAGGTAGTCTCTGTTCATGCTTAACCACGGGACAATACAATTTCACCCAACCCAATAGTTTGGTTGACGCAGTGGTTATGCGTCTGACTGAGGAACCGCTATAAACTTTTTGGTCGTGGATTCGAGCCTTGCACAGGCTCACTTCTTTTTATTACATTAATTACCTATATATTTTTTGCCAAAGTATTAATTGAAGGTAGTATTTAATAAACATGAAATTATTTAAAATATTTAAGTATTTAAAGATTAGTCACAAATAGTAGACTATATATGTATTAAAAGAAAACAGTAAAAAAAATGAAAAAAATGTTATTGAAAAATTCTTCCAACATGATTCGAACCTGTGACAAAAAACGGCATCATATCAGCAGTCTGACATTTTTTTTCCTAAAAATTTCGTAACAAATAAAATTACAAAGTGCATGTATGCCTTAACCATAAGTTAATTTACACAGTCCTTTGCATTGTCTACCTTTCATTTTGCTTATAGATAATAAGACAATAATGATTTTTAGAATAATATAATGTTATTCAATACAATGTTATTATATTGTAATTTATGTTATTCAACAGTTATGATATCTTCAGGAAAAAACCTGTATGCCACAATTTACTTCGTGATTTTCCTGCTCATAATATTAACTTATTTACCTTATTACTACACACTCGCTCATACTACATGCCTCTCATATTCACTCATGCTTTCACTTGTTCACATACTTTATATGCTTTTATTTATTATTTCTTTAATTGCACTTGTATTAAGCTTTGGTAAATATGCAGTCTTTGATATGGTAGTTTATGCTTAAGTTTAAGTATTAAATTGTAACATCTAATATCCTCTATGCTATCTAATAATTTGTTAATATTTTTAATTTTTGAGATATAAAATTTCTGTGCTATTTCTCTAATGTAGTCAGAAATTAATGGCAGTTATGCATCGTCATGAAGCATTTTTATTCTGTCATACTTATCTCTACTTAAATAGAATATATTAATCTTTTATTTTTAATTTGTACTGTTGAATTTTTAACCATAAGAATTTTTAACCACTTTCTTCATTACTGCATAGATCTTCCTGAATGTTTAATATGGTTCCTATATATCAATTTTGAATTAAGATGTACCCCAAGGTACTTTATACTGTTATCTTTTTGTTATACAGTGTTACGGGTGTGAATATCTTGTTGTCTTTTTTCTTTTTGCTAAATATTATTACTTCCATTTTGTCTGGGTTCATTTAGATTTTCCATTTGTCATAATATGTTTGTAATTCATAAATGTGGATTTGAATTTGTTTTGCAGCAACTGTTAAATGAATGTGCATACAATGCTGCATCATCTGTGAAAAGAGCCATCTTCGTTTTCTCAAATTCTGGTATGTCATTTAGGTATATTTTAAATAATTGTGGTCCCAATACTGAACCTTGAGGTACACCTGCTCTGATTTTCTTTGCTGCTAATTTGCTGTTATTATACACTACTTTGTATGTTCTTTCTGTAATATAGGATTGTATCAGTTTAATTAAGTAATTTGGAGTCCTTTTTGATCATTTTGTATAGATATCCATGTACCGAAACTTTGTCAAATGCCTTCTGTACATCTGGTAAAGCCATTACTGTTATTTTATTTTTGTTGAAATTTAATCTTATATCATTGACTATTTTTACTATTTGTTGTACTGTGCTGTGTTGTTTATGAAACCCAATTGAATGTCCTTTGTTAGTTTATTCTTTTCATCATGTTGCCAGACTTAGTCCAATAGTATTTGCTCTGCAATCTTGTTAAGTGTTGTTAACATAGAGTTATCAGGTGTTAAAGACAAAAAAAAATATTTGAAAAAGTTTTTTATGCATACTCATACAATTTTTTTAAACAATTACATAAATATACATATATAAGTAGTAGTTAGGAATATAAAAATTGCACTGAAAATTTAATTTGCAATTTAAAAAAATTAATTCGATTAAATTAAATTATCTTCATC